>NW_025402470.1:0-2281 GCF_020080835.1 Cotesia glomerata
GCTGTATTAATTTTTTTAATATGCACCCTCGCGGTTTTTGAAATACCGTAAATTTTCGGTATTAATGCGTTTACCATAAATTAACCGTTATAATTCTGAAATAATACGGTATTTCTGTGGTTATTTTTGGCCAATTTTTGCTATAGTTATACAGCATTTCTACCGTACTTTTGCTGCAAAGTTCAGAAATAATACGATAAAATTACCGTAAAACTCTAGAACTTTTACCGTAAGAAATCTATCTATTAACTATAATATTACTATAGTTTTACAATAATAAAATCGTATTTCTACGGTAAAAATACCAAAGATGTACTGCAATTTTACCGCGTTTATAATGATATAATTAAAGATATACCCGACTAGAAATTTTAATGTAAGACCTATTGGGTCCTCATTGGGCTGCCCAATAGGGACCACACATAGGGATGTAACGCAAAGCCCCTATGTGGCCCCTCATTGGATAATCCCTTTTTGGTAACAATAGGAAAATTCCCATCAGAATCTCATCTAAATTTTGAAAGAAAAAATATTAAAATTTTCGAAAAAATTAAAAATAATTCAGGATTAGATACTCATATCATATTAGAACTCATTAGTGAATTTAATCTTAGATTGAAATGAAATTATTGATTGAAAAAGTCCTTGGCGTGAAAGGCTCGATCCCAGGTCTTTTAGGTCCTCAGTCGTTCACTGCCACTGCTGGTCCAAGCAGAAGTACTATTAAAATGGATTCTTATTTCTGCATACATTAACTTAAACGGTTTACTGAGACATTATTCATGTTATAATTAAAAATTTAAGAAATTATTTTTTTTATTCATTTACTTTACTGACTTAAAAATACAATATTTGTAGAAATTAAATAGAAAAATTGAAACATTAAAAAAAAAGTTTACTGAAAAAAAATGTAAAAAAATTGAAAGTATCAAAAATAAAATTCCTTAAAACTGGTCCGATTGATTTGGAATCATCCTTATACCAGCAAAAAAAAAATTTTTCTAGAAAATTGCAATTTTTTAGAGCGCAATTTTTTTTTAATTTTCGGTACATATTTCTACAAGTAGGGTCAACCCCATATTAATCATAACTAGGTGAAAAATTACGTTTTCGATTTTTTTTTATTCTGCTTGTTTTTACGGCGCATTTATGATGAAAAAATGTCGTGAAAGAAAAAAATAAAGGTTTCGATAGCTTTTTGCCTTTGATATTTAGAAAAAATTTTGGCTTTAATGTTTTAGGATAAAATTTCTATTCTATCTTTTTTTGATGTTTTTGATTTTTTTTTAAAGTACATAAAAAACGAACAATTTAAAAAACAATTGATCAATTTAATGAAAAAAAAAAAAATTTAACACAGCTTTGCTTAAGTTAACCTCACTCTTGTTAGTAACTACCAAATTTTCCTATATGGATAAAAAATTTCTATTATCAAAAATTTTAATTATTTTTACAACATAAATTCGGCAAATGTGAATCTTCTCAAAAGTTGGATATTCTTCAAAAATTGAATTTTTACATATTGATAATAAAAATTTTTTTCAATTAAAATTTTTTTGTAGTGAGACGAATTACTTTCCACATTGTTGCCAAATATAAACAATGCTGTGAAGCGGGAAAGAATAGGAGTTACGGTAATTATTACGTGAAGCGTTCGACATTCACGTAACAGGATATTGGTAGGAAAGGATTGAGAAAGGAATGTGGAGAAGATCATCTTAATGTGAGTTTACAGAATATGCGAGAAAAATTATTAGATAGCTCGGACTGGGATTCGAACCCAGAACCTTCCGAAGACATGTCGGCTACTCTACCATTTGAGCTATCCGGTCTATACTAAATTTCCTTTTCGCTTATTCTATATAGATTAAGCCACACCGTCCATCTTACGGCAAGCATTTTTACAAATATAAATAATGCTGTGAAGCAGGAAATACTATTATTAAAAGTATCCACACTATATTTTTGGTATTTTGCCGGTAATAGAAAGTAGGGATCTTCTTTTCCGGTTTTTTGCTGCAATAGTGCCGCAGATATACAGTAAATATGCAGTACATTTACGGTTTAAATTCTGTTAATATACCGTAATTTTTCTATTGTATTGCTCTAAATATTTTGAATTTATTTCGTAATTTAATTTCGTAAAAATACAGCATTTATATCGTATAAATACCGAATCTTTACGGCATTTCCAAAACCGTGAGGGCAATTACACGACCGATACATTTGGGTTCATTGAATAGAATAATATCCAGTCACTGGTTTGAACTTATCTAGTGAA
>NW_025402471.1:0-2279 GCF_020080835.1 Cotesia glomerata
ATACGACTGACTTCCCAACTGTCGGGTAAAATTGAAAGCAGCTTCTTTTTATTGATCTGTAAAGCAAACGATCGATCGTATTAATATGAAAAAATGAAGATATGTTAAAATGATCGATTGTTAAAGAAAAAAAATTGCCAGCTTTCGGCGTTATATAATTTCTTCACTTTAGCTATCATGGAACAATGATCTTGATTAATCTTTCTGTAGGTAGGGTCAGGTACTATTCCAAAGTGTGATTGGAACTTATTCTCTAGGGCAGCATAGCTCTCATCAAGTTTTTTACTCCATAATTTTTTTCAGGTATAACCTTAAATTAAACGCATAGAAAAATAATTAAGTAAGTTTTCACTCAGTCAATGAAAAACTTAATCAATAAGAAAATTTTTACCTGTCTTTTTCAATAAGAGGAATTTTCAAAAATCGCTCTCTAAGAATGATCATTGTAATCACATAGATTGTCGCTAAAATTACTGACAGTTCGAGATAAACTGCTTTCGCCCAGTACAAATTTCAGCTGATATACTCAGACTTTCAACGCTAATTTGACTTTAAATAATTTCCTCTTCCTCTGATGCCGGCGGAATATATTCTTTGACACAAGGAGATCGACAACACACACCTGCTGTTGAAGTGTCATCTAAGTCAGGAGAATTTCCAATGATCTTCGTCGGGGAGATACTATTAAATCTTTAACTCCTTTTTATCTAAAAAGTTTCGTTTAATTAGATGTCAAAAGTCAATATTAAACACAAGGCCGATAATTTAATTGATTTCTACAGTAGAGGTTATACATAAGAGGTCAAGTGCACTGTATTAGTTGCCCGTGACTCATTGAATGGATTACAATAATTTACTGACCGTATGCGTTGACTCATGGCGATGAAATATCAAAGTAACGCAATGATGTCTACTTAAAAACTTGAGCAATTATATTTTTGTTAAGAACAAAACGATCCGAAAGTCAATCGCTCAAGAAAGAATCACAAAATGAAAGCAAATAGAGGGAGTTGTGAGCGCCATCTGCGTGATAGAGTGACGAAGTATGAACTCGTCTTTTAAGCAGGAACAGTTTCAAAATTTCTGAGTACTATAAATTTAGTATTAAAGAGAAAATTATATTACTATTCTGAATTATATTACTGCATAGTGAATCTAACATTTAATTTAATTGTGACGAAACCATGCACATCGGCAAAAACGCTATATTTTGATGTAAAAACTCTCAGCTTTCAAAGAAAAAAAAATTCAAATTTGAAGAATTTGGAGCTTACCGAAAGAAATCGATTTTTCCACTTGCAATTCTATTTTTAAGGGTCTTCTGATGAGTTTAATGAAAAATAAATGTTACTCATTCAAAAGCTGAGAATTTTTCCTATAAAATACAATGTTTGTCGATTTTGTTTAAAAATATTTTTCATATCAGAAAGATTGACGAAAAGTTGAAAAAAAATTTTTTCAAAAATTAAAAAAAATCATAACCGCTGCGTATTAAGAGCTAAAACTCTCAGAGAATTTTTGTCTTATGATAGAGAACACCTCCATAAATTTTAAACATAATCCGCGAGGGTCGCCCCGTAAAAATGTTCTTATTTGGTGGAATGACCCATAAAAAATTCTTGTGTCACGGGTACGTGATCGAACTCCTCCGAAACGGCTCAACCGATTTTCGTGATCCTTAGCGAGGATATTAGCCGGGGAGAATCGAACAACATCTATTTTCATCCCCCTAAATGTTAAGGGTGGTCCACCCCTAAATTTATTTTATTTTTTCAGACAAAATTTTTGTTTTTATTTTTTATGATACATCATGCAAAAATACATGCAACCCTAAATTTTCACCCCTCTACGATCAACCCATATTTTTATTTGGTAATTAAAAATTTTATTTTTTGCAAGAATTTTTTTCATTTTGTCATGACTTATAATGAAAAATTTTATATTACTTAGAATTTTTCACCCCTCTACAATCAACCCCTATTTTTTATTCATTAATTATAAACTTTAATTTTTGAGAAAAATTTTTTTATTTTGTGATGACTTAGAATGAAAATTCTAGGCATAGCTGTTTGGCCTGGATATCGTGTCGACCTCGGGACGCAGCGTCATACTTAAAACTCGACACTAACGCCCCTACCCACTAAACCCTAAGCCCCTTTTCCGTCTTTCCTCTAATCCCTCATGGAAACCGCCGTCAGGCATTACTTCAAGTGAAGGGAGGATTCCAGCTACTGCTCTTCCTTCTGGTGGCTAAGGTGTTAACTACCTTCCTTCTATCT
>NW_025402472.1:0-2279 GCF_020080835.1 Cotesia glomerata
ATTGATGTTTTATTGTTCCTATGTGTAGCACTTCTAATGAGCACTTAATTTTCTTTTTGTTTTTAAATCTCTTTAACCATGATAATTTATTCTTATTCGATATTTTTATGTGTTTAGTTATTGTTTTTTTCAGCATTAAGCTATTTACTAAAAATAAAATAATAATATTTGTTCTAGATATCTCATCTACAGGCAATATAATTTCATTGTCGATCATGAACGCACTTTTTTGAGCACTAATTGCTAATATCATTGTTAGAGAATACTAGCATAGATCTACTATCATAATTGACCGTTACAATGATAGCTTTTATCAAAAGCTACCATTTAATAGATTTTCTTTTTATTCTAAACAGCATTAAATTCGCGATTTCAGCACCAAAATTGCACTAAATGAGCACTAAATTTTGAGCAAAAAATTTTCAAATTCCGCCGATTTGACACTGTCAGCTTTTTGGACGTAAAGTGACAGAAGAAAGAGGTGCTCCCAAAACAGATGACAAAGGAGCCCCGATCTGAACCCAAGCGAAAGAAACCGCGGAAATGGATCAGATCGGATGCCCTCGTCATCCGGCTGACCACGAAGTCTACATAGAAGGAGGACGATCGTAGTATTATGAAAACGTCCACGAAGTTACAGAAAGATTGGATAACTTATACTGCCACCAGAGAGCGTGTCGGTTCGACGGGTCAGGTTTTTGAAATATATATTATAGCTGTATAATGTCAGTGAAAAATAAGACATAGTTAAATATAATAACAAAACGATTAAATGTAAATTTAGAGATAAATCGGTGCTTTTATAAAAAAATATCAAATAAATGAAATGAAAGGATCTTTTTTAGTAAGAAAATGAGTTAATTGATGTCCTGAAATGTTTATAAAAAAAAAAAAATTATAATGATAACAAATAAAGAAATCGATGCTAAAAAATTTTTTGATCGACTAAGTTAATGAATCAATTAATTAATAAGAAATAAGATAATATTTAATTCAATTGCAAATTTATGCCATTTAAAATGTATAAATTTTATTAAACAGAAGTAATACTGATAAATTTTTTATGAATATTAATAAAATTATAACATATTTATCATCTACGCCAACTTTGCAGTTTTGCGGTATTTTCTAGTCAGAATTTTTCGTTGATTCAAATTTTTATTGAATAATTTAGCCAGAAAGTGACCTTGCATGACTATAAAGTAATTAATGACTTTCACCATTAATTGCTTAGTATGCTCGGCGCACCCAACAGTAGGAAGCGACTGTCATAATGATATCTTATCCAAAATCTGATGCATTGTATTACACTTAATAGTTTTCGTTCCTACAACAGATAGAACGTCTTCTTCAAGGCTTTGAATAAGGAGAAATAAATTTTCACTTGGGTAAATTAACGCACCGTCACTCATCAGTTCAATAAATTTATCTCGACCACTTGTAGATATATTTGTTGACTGTAAAGTTTCTATGCAGGTAAAACACATAATGTCGACTCGTTTTCCTCACCATGTAGCCAGCAATATACGCGATAATTTCGTCACTAGATTTAACGACATCATAGTCATGGTCATGATAAGAGTCTTGAAAAGAAGAAATATTTTACTTCTCCTGATTATCATTATCATTACTAGAATCACTATCATCCACTAAGCTTTCAAATGGTTTCCTATTGTATGGTTGCTGAACTTGATGCACTTCTTCGTCTTCTTCGTCACTAGTATTGACACGACTAACAGAAGGTACATTGCCAACATTTGTTCGCCCGTCTGATATGTTGCTATGGTTAATAGTATCACCTTCGTCGCCATGCTGTGTACTGAAATTGCTACCGTCTCCAAAGTCGTAAAAATCAATCCCTCCGTCAGATATATCACCGTCTTTATCAATGCCATCATCAAGTCGTTCATTAGGTTTAGGTATTTTCTCGTTGATACCATTTTCAACTATGGCATCAAGTTTTTTTAACCATTCATTCTTCGATGCAGAAGCCAAAGCCAAAGAATCTTTTGTTTGCATTAACGACTGCAATAATTCACCAGCTGTAACATTCGAACCCTTTGGAGGAGTTGCAAGAGAATGGGAACGTTGTGTAAATGTTGTAATTATGTGATTGTTGTAATCGATATACTTGAGCAAATAGCATGACGTCGGGATGATCGTTACATCCACAGGCACTTCTCATAATTCCAAAGAATTTCTGTAAATGAACGTTTTATAATTAGATTTAGATGTGTGTCTACTCTCAGGTAAGCACGCACGGTAATTTCATACTTCTG
>NW_025402473.1:0-2278 GCF_020080835.1 Cotesia glomerata
TGTGTCTGGGGGTCTGGCTCCGTCGGTAAAACAGATTTCGGGTTCGTGTCCATGTTAAGTACCATCCGTAGATATGGGTGACCTGTTTTACCGACAGTAGTGTGCCGCCAACTGTGGATATGGATTTTGACACTGCTTTTACTTACCGACATTTTGAGGTTATGGACGAGGTTTTTATCGAGGTTATAGGTGGCGCTGGTGATGAATTTTCTCGCCATTTTCCCGCCATTTTTAAATTCTGCTATCCGCCATCTGGTGGCTGCTATCTGCTATCCGCCATTTTGAGTCTGCTATCTGAAATCCGCCATCTGGTGACTGCTATCCGTCATTTTTGAATCTACTATCTGAAATCCGCCATTTTGAATCTGATTTCCACCATTTTGAATTTGAGTTCAACATTTTGAGGTTAGAAAAAAGCATCCTTAACTATTAACCCGCCTTCGGCTCGACCATAACAGATCAATAGTTCAGAATTACGCATTTGTAGTATGATATATCCATGTTTTATATATATTTTTAAAATGAAGTTATGACAACTACTTGCGAGAAGGATTTTACGCAGCACCATCTGGTGGTAGTTTCAGTATGTAGTAGGTCTGAGCCTGTTCAAGGTCACGTAACTGCGCAAAGTTCTCTTTTGTTCTATTCCTAACTGCGTAGTAGATGACTCATTCTAGCCCTGGAATTTTCTTACTGCGCAGTAAATGACGTGTCATCAAACCGGTTTTAAGGTAGAGGAGTGGGGGTAACTGTGCAGTATTTTCTGCCTATATAAGCAGCTCACTGTCGAGAGCGTACTCTCTCTCACAAAAACGAAGTACATCGTCTCCAGTGAAGTATCAGTTTCTCGGTAGGCATTAGTGAAGTATAAGTTCTTAAGGTGATATACATCTTCTACCTATCAGTATTGACTAGTTGTAAAAGTATCTTCATTTTACTGCTCTAATTAATTAATCCTAAAATATGAATTAAATGAAGGATCATTTAATTCAATTGATCAATCACTTTTAATTAATTAAAAATTTTTACAGCTATCAATCATGGATCTTTACCAAGATAAATGAGGTTAATTGTCTTACTGGGGGTTCTTCCTGTTAAGAAAATGAGAGAGTTGGAGTTTAATCGAGAATATAAGACAATTAACGGTATCAAAACTATTTACAACTCCGTATGGGACTAGGATTTGTTGTCAATATAAATCGATTGAATTTAACATTTATTTACCATCTAGAACTATTCAACACATTCTGAAAGCATGAGGAAACTCCATGAAGAGTTTGAATGAATTAATGTAGATCTAGAGACTATCTCTCTTCATGCGTTTCCCATAAGGTGGTAAAAATATAACAAATTCTGAATTCCATCAATTCTAGTCTCGATGTAAAATGACCAGTGGAATTATTCGATCAATAAAATATTATCTTTTAATTCTTAAAAAAATCCATTGTTTTTATTTATAATCCTTCATTTTAACTTTAAGCTTACTATTACCATTCAAATGTTAATGTAGATATGTCAGAGATTATATTTTTAATTTAAATTCCGCGCCTCTTACAGTAGCGACATCTACTATTAGTTTACATTCTACACACCTTACAGCAGTCATATATACTATAAGTTTATTTACAGTGGGAATGAGAGTGGTTCAAACCACCTAGTCCACCGCTACCTTTTACCGCGCCACCTTTAGGAGAGTAGTGAAAGTTGCTTTCCAACAGTAACAGTATACTACTGATGTAGGGCTGTACCTTCCACCATCGAGCACATACCTATGCCTGGCGCGTCTTAATATTTAAGTTAATATTTAACTTAATATTTAAGTTACTTCTGATTATTCAAGAATTTATTATTTCTTATACGTAAGCCATAATATTATTAGAATTATACACACACCCACTTATGATAAACATTTTAATTTAATTATTTGATTTTATATCTTTATTAATTTTGAAAGTCAATATTTTTCAAATATTTATAAAGAAATATATATTATTATCTCAATTAATTAATGAAGGAACACAACGTATAATTTTTCTTAAAAAAATGATTATTATTATTATTATAATTAGATTTATAATTAAAAAATTTTTTAAATTAATTTTAATTTTATATCTTTATTTATTGATTTTGAAACTCAATATTTATAAAGAAATATACATTATCTTAATTAATTAAGGAACACAAAGCATAAATTTTCGTGAAAGAATAATCAAAAAATCTGATAAACTTTCAATATTTTTCAACATCTTATAATATAAACTGTACTGTTATCAATTTT
>NW_025402474.1:0-2278 GCF_020080835.1 Cotesia glomerata
AATAGCCAGGGAAGCTTCCTAGGACCTCAAAACATCGAGATCTGATGAAAACTCGATTTTCGAAAAACGGAGTGAAACAATAACTTCCCGATTTTTGAAAATTTTTAATTTTTCTTAGCTGGAAGTTAAAAATTTGTCAGTACTTTTGATTAGACCTACCTATCTCTATGTATTTTGAGGCGCTGAACAGTGCTGCCAGAGCTCAGCTATCTCATTAGCCGTGTGACTAGCCTCGATTACCCCTTTTTACCCGACAGAGGGCTAGGCTTTACCCGAATTTTACTCAACTTCAGATAACTCAAGTGCCATCTAATGAAATATTTTTTTTTCGCGCCAAATTACAAAAAACATCTACATTTTAACAATTAAACTTTAAACAATTAAATTTCAATTTGATGTTTTCAAATATTATGAGGATACATAAATAATTGAAATCAATAAATTATGTAGTTGAATTTATGATAATAAATATTTAAAAATTAATAACATTTAAAAAATATTGTATTTTTAATATACATTTGGTAGTGCAAAGTTACATAAAATATTTTAAATTAAGAATTAAATATTAAGCAATTCTACAATAGCTTTTGATAAATTAGAAAATAATTATAAGTTTATAATAATTATTTATTGATCAATATTCCAAATATTTGCATTTATCATTTTTCCGATGGTTCAAAGTCGAGAATACTGTCATTTTTGAGGTAAATTTTTAAATGCTATCAAAGATTTGAGTATTTTAGAACTCAAGCAATTGCGATGGTCAGTTTTGATGATTTTTAAATCACTAAAAATTCTTTTTCCACTGAAACATTTGAAAAAGGTAAGACGAGTAAGAAATTAATAACAATTTTTAAATTTTTTAAACTTTATTCCACCAACTGGGCTAGTGAGTTTAAAAATTTGTTGCCAACAAATCTCAGCTGTGTAGAATTAATATCAATATTATAGTCTTCTAAGTTTACGAGCATGCTCTATCCACTCATTATCAAGTTGTTGCAAAGTCACATATTCATTTAGTATCGGAAACTTTTTAATACGAGGTCGAAACTTTTATATTGAAAGTTCTAGCCACTTTTGGATCTAGTAAGTCTAAGAACTCGGCAATTTCTATCTCTTAAAATCAAATTTTTGCTTGGCAAACCGTCACTGCTTCAATATAGAAACTTAAAACTTTTTTTCTAAACTCGCCCACTTCGAACTTCAAAGTTGGTTTTTCAGTTAGTAATTGTCCCAAGCTTTTTATTTGCTTCTGTTCCAACATACAACTTCATTAAGAGAAACATATTTATGAGGATCTTGATGATTTAACTTTCATGATATCATTTCTGGGTCGAATATGAGTAATATCGGATATAATTACTGGGCTAAATATTTTTCATTAATTTTTCGACTTCTGGTTTCACCGAAGTAAAGGCTTCTCAGATTGAAAAAAACGAATAAAATCAGTGAATAGTCTCTAACGCATAGCTCAAAAACTGTAGTTTTAAGCATAGGTGAAACCTATTTCATTCATTGCTCTTTACCATGCCACAACATTGGAGTGAGATGCATTTGGTCACTCCAATTTTGAAGATAAACGTGGATAGGAGAATCTGTTCCAACACATGATCGGCGCAAATATTTCAACGATAAATTCATCTTGTTGTACTTAGTGACAAAATCTTTGTGTATTTTAACTCCGAAATACTCTTGAAATTCTTCTAATCATTTAATACATTTATAACTACGGTGAAAATAAGCTGCTAAATTTCGCAATAATTCTTCTGCAGAATTGGATAACTTTAAACAAGCTTTTGACGCAACAAGATGAATTATATGGCAAGAGCATTTTGTAGTCACGATGTCCGGTAATTCTTTTTTTAGTAAAGCAAATACGGATAAATTATCTCCAGCTATGTTATTAGCAGTATCTGATGCAAACCCAACAAAATTTTTGAGGGGGATATTTTTATCAGTTATTACTTTTAATGAGTAAAGAATATAAATCTTCAGCTGTCGCAGAATCAGTCTCAACCATATCAAAAAAATTTGTTTGTATTTTTGCTGTCTCATAATCATAATAAATCATTGAAAAAGCACATTGCTTAATATTATTAACATCAGTTGATTCATCCATAATAAGAGAAAAAAAAGATCCAAGCTTTATCAACTTTTCATTCAAATCTTCTAACAAAACAGTGCTCAAGCTATGAATAACAGCTGTAGTTTTCATTCTTTTTAAAGACAGTTGCTTCGAATTTTAGAATCGGGGAAAATTTTTGAAATTATTGTGTAG
>NW_025402475.1:0-12070 GCF_020080835.1 Cotesia glomerata
GAGTGAATTTAGCTAAAAATGTTAAGAGACATTTTTTGTAGGAAATTAAATTCCCTTCAAGAATCTCTATTGAATGTCTTCCGGATACTAATTTTTAAGTGAATTACAAAATTCCAAAGTTAAACAATAAAATTCTGAAATCTTATCAATTTTCAAGGCGTGTTTATAAGAAAACGGTTCATCTGACGAAAAATTTTAATCAGTCTTTTTTTGAAGACAATTAAATTTGCTTCAAAAAACATCTAAGTTTATTTCATTTACCTCGATGGTTTAGGAGTTATGAGACAAAAACCCGTTCCGGAAAAAAAAATTAAAAGTTGCGATGATAGACCTCTTAATATAAATATTAAGGGCTCAAATTCTCACAACATTTTTTTTTTGTCATCCCAAATAATATTTTCGATATACAAAAAAAAAAAAAATAGTTAATTTTTTTGGCCCAGTCTAATATATATATATATATATATATTTATATCTTTATAGTTATTTTAAGAAATCGTAATAGTATTCTGAGTATTTCAAAATTAATTCTGAGAGAAAGAAAGAGGATATCAAAATTTATTAGAACGAAAATTTTCGAGTTTTACCTCTCAAATTTTCATAATTTATTAAAACGAAAATTTTCAATTTTTAAATTTCAAATTTTCGAAATTAATTAAAAGGAAAATTTTCAATTATTAAATTTCAAAATTTATTAGAATGAAAATTTTCAATTTTTACATTTTAAATTTTCCAATTTATTAGAACGAAAATTTTCGATTTTCGTATCTTAAATTTTCAAAAAACTTACTGAAAAGAAAAATTTTCAATTTTCAATTCCCAAATTTTTCTCAAATCCTGTTTTCTTCCTCTCCTTAATGAAATTGCATAAATTTTTTTTTTTTATAATAACATGATGATATAACCTTATATAACCTTATTGAACCAATTGAATTTAAATAAAGTAATCATGTATCCCATATCTTAAGCATTATATTGTAAAACAAAGGAAATAAATTCATATTCTTTTAAATTAATTTTAATACATGTAACGGGTAAACACGTATTTAATATTTCAGTACCAAAATTTATGTAATTCAAAATTATTTAAACAAAATTGTAAGCAAGCATGAACTTTTCGTCAAAATGAGACGCCCGAGTTCGCGAAAGAAAAGATGCTGTTAGCACCCTTCCTTTCGGGGGGGATGCTGTTATATCCGGCGTGCCGTCTATAATACAGGGCCTCCCATTCCACCCGAAAACTGCAGCGCTTGCATATTTAAGGAACAACAACCTGGACTGCGCGACAACTCACTCGTGGCCGAAGAATACACATTACCTCGCATTGTCACCTTATCGCAGGAACCAATTGTTTAATTAGTAGCCCCACTTAATAAATCGCAATCGAGTTGATAAAAGACACGAACACCATAATTCGATAGCTCATTTACAAGGTAACAGTTCTGCCTTAGAGCCCGGGTGAGTCCTATACCCCGACACGTATAGGCAGACTTCAATTATTAAATTGAGTAGTCATCTTTTCCCTAATTATTCATTTCGATTTCCTTAACGGTAGTTCTGAGTTCTGTGATAGCGATTCTTCGAGCCACGAATCGTTTTGACGATAATCGAGATTCCCACAGTTTTAGTGACCTGGTCCCACTCTCAAATTATTATTTTCTTCTTCTATAATTTATAATCGGCGGACTTTGTTTGCCAGAGTCGTTACTCCGGTTACGAACTCATATTAACTTTCAACCTTTGTTTTTATATTGTTATTAGTTAATAAGTGAATAGTGTAAGTTGAGACGTGTTTGCCTATAGGGCCAGTTAAACCGAATATATAAACTAAAAACCCGAATCGAAGTGTATCATCATTCTTAAGTTAAGAACCTTCAACCTTCAATCTCCAGTCAGCAGGAGGAAGCGAGAACCCAAGCAGCGGAACTCAAAGGTACAACGTCCAATCAAAGGCCGAATCATCGGTGGAATTAGGATTCACAATAGTAAGTGGAGGATATTTTATTATTTCCGAGGTCGATTATCATATTCAAGGGGCCCTCTCCGGGGTTTTCACCTTCACGAACCCATAAAATATAAACTTAACGATTCTTTCGTTAGGGAAATTCATCTGTTATCGGAACCTCCGTTAATCCAGCTACCGCAGTTTAAGATCTTATTTTTCGGACATAACAATTTAATGACCTTCTATCACAAATAAATTTCCATAGTTTAAAATTAATTGTCATAATGATATATTAATTTTGACAGCATAATATTGATCATTATAATAATTTTATATTTCCGACGATTGGTGTTTTTACTTATTGGAGAGTACCATATTTCAAAGCCATCATCGCCGATCCAAATTAATGTTAGACTCATTTTTAATTTTACATTAAATTTTATTCATTAAATTTATTTTCACCACATTTTTGTCGGTATGAGCACTTAATGCCATCTTCGGGTAAATATATCTAATAATTAAAAATTTTTTCATTTTTCACATTAATGTGGTGAGAATAAATTAAATAAATGAAATTCAATGTAAAATTAAAAATTAGTCTAACATCAATTTTGATCAGGGATAATGGCTTTGTAATATGGAACTTTTTAATCTTTATAATAATAAATTATTAATATTATAAATAATATTAATAAATGATATATACTATTATTAACAGCCTTAAATTAATTCCTAGACTGAAATTTGATTATCAATCATCTAATATTAATTTTAAAGCTAATAATTCATAATTTATTATACATATTATTGATTTCTATCATTGAATATTAATTATCTATGAACTAAAATTAATTTCAATCATTTAGAATTTATTATTTACTATCTAAAATAATATAAAAATAATGTTTATAATATAAAATTGAATACTTATAGTCGAAAATTAATTCATACAATAACAAATTATATATTTATTACCAAAATTATTTCTCAAACAAAAAAATTAATGATTTAGTGAATATAATCAATCTTTAATATTAACATGTATAAATTCATAACCTAGAATTAATTTGTATGAAATTAATTAATTTACTTTTTGTCTGAAATTAATTTTTCTATTGGAAAATGTATTGAAATGAATTAAAATTAGTTTTTTTATAATAAAATTGATTATTTATAGTCTAAAATCAATTTTTATAATAAAGCAAAAATAAAAAATTAAACATAAATTATTTATAATCTCAAATTATTGTTCATACTTATAATTGAATTATAGAAAAAAAGTTAATTATTAATAATATAAAATTAATTTTTCATCAAAAATTAATAATTTATCATATATTCTTGATTTTTATAATTGAAAATTGATTATCTGAAATTTTAAATAAATTTCTATTATCTTACTTTAATCACTTTGCATATAAAATTAATTTTTATGTTAGCAAATCGATTTTCACAATTCTAAATTAATTTTTACTATATAAAATTAATTCAAATTATCTAAGATTAATCATTCATAATGTAAATTCAATTTCTATGTTTTGAAATCAATATTTTTGATCTTAAATTAATTATCTACACGGTAAAATTGATTTAAATGATCAGATATTGATAATTCATGGTCTTAAATCAATTTTATAAATAGGAATCACTTATTTATAGCATGATGTTAATTTGTCAACAATAAATTAAATATTAATTCAATATAGTTAATTTTTTTAATATATAATTGATTTATATAATATCAAATTAATTTTTATAATATAAAATTGATTTTTATAACATAAAATTTATTTGAAGAATTAACAATCTATTGTTCATGATCATAAATTAATTTTTATTGTGAAAAATTAATATTAAAAATCTAAAATTAATTTTTTTATTATGAAATTAATATTCAAAAAAAAATTAATGATGTATTTAATATAATAAATTTTTATCAATAAAAATTTATTATTCATAGTCTTAAATTAATTTTTACAATTTAAAATTAATTATTTATTGTTGAAATTGAATTTTTAAAACATAAAATGAATTTTTCTAATATAAAATCAATTATTTATGATCTAAAATAAACCTTTATAATATAAAATCAATTATTCATGGTCTGAAGTTAATTTTCATAATTATCTATTAATTAAAAATAATAAAAAATTAATTTAAATGATTTAACATTAATATCAACTAACCTAAAATTAATTTTCATATTATAAAATTAATTTTTCATCATCTCAAACCAATTTTAAAACTCAAAAAATGATTTCGCAAACAATATTGATTTTTATAATTCAAAATTAATAATTTATAATATTTGATCAATTTTAATAATATTCATTCACGTACAATGTATCTAAAATCAATTTCCATAATTTTAAATTAATTTTTATTACATAAAATGAATTATCATGTCATCCAATCCACATGTATAATTTAAAATTAATTATTAACTATCTAAAATGAATTCTTAACCAAAAAACTAATAATATATTATCTATTATTAATTTTTATATTCGATTATTGATGATTTATCATATAAAATAAATTTTTTAATATTAATTCGATTATCTTTTATCTCGAATTGATTTTCATTATGAAAATTGAATTTTTACAGTATAATATCAATTTTTATAATAATAAATTGATTATTTGAAGTCTTTAATCGATTTTAATAATGAAGTGTAAAACTTAATAATTCAAAATTAATTGAAAAATTCATGATTTGCTCTACACAAGTCACAAAAATTAAGAGGTAAAAAAAAAAATTCTAAATTTTTAGGTGATTTTGAACAAGCTGTAACTCGTGTCTTATTTTTAGAAATGACGATGAAAATTTTTTGTCATGTCAAGGTCTGGAGAATTTCTAAAAGAACTACGGATTAAAAATTTCTCCACATTTTTTCTCGTCTAAAAAAAGGTCTACAGGCTTGAAAAAAAAATTTTTTTCCTAAATTCTCTGCAAAGTTCTTCCAGAAGATTTTATATCTTCTAATTTGACGTCATCAAAAAGTCTGTTTAATGATTCACCGCTGAGTTACCGTCAATCAAAGCAAAAAATTTCTTTTTAACTTTGATAATCAATAACTCTGGAAATAATTATCGTTTAGGAAATCTAAAAAGGGTTTTGAATACTACACGATATTCCCTATGAGAAACTGTAAACAGTTTTTTAAAAATTTCTCTGGAATTGAAAAATTGAAATGAAAAAAAGACAAGAATTATTATAATTGAGGATATTCGGATAACTTGGTATAACTTTGGATAAAATGGATAAACGAATGATATCGTCGGTAATTTTTTAACTTAAAGTCGTCCCCTAAGATCCCTCGAAAATTCAAAACGCTGCGATTTTTTTCATAGTGCTCCAAAGCTTGAAATACTTTATTTTCGCAAAAATCACCATTTGAGCAATTTTGCGATGTTTATCAATATTTTCAATAAAAAATTTTTTTTTTTAATTTTCTTAATCTCGAATTTATCATCTTTACTATAAAATTAATCCAAATAATTTAATATTAATGATTTATGGTCTCAAATTAATTTTTATATAAAAAAATAAAATTCATAATATTATATAAATTTCCCTACGAAATATTAATTATATATCTAATGTGATTAATTTATCTATATATATATAAGCGAAATACCACTCACTCATCACGAGATCTCCGAAACTATTCGCCCGATTGACTTGAAATTTAGCATAGTTACTCCATTCGTGATGTAGACGCTCACTAAGAACGGATTTTACGCAATTCCTAGCCAAAATGAATTTTTCGTCTACCATCACATATGCCCTCCCCTCCCCTCCCTCTCATTCTTCTCCTCCCCTCCCGTGCCCTATAATCTTTCCCCTTCCCTATATCTCTCTCTTTTTTTGGGAGCGAAATATCATTTTGACCCTCTAATCTAAGAAACCATCAGTGGCACCCGTAAATTATCGAACTCAACCCCCCTACAACCACCCACGCTAATCAACCTTTGCCATGGTTACCATTGTCATGGTTATCGTTGCCATGGTTACCGTTGCTATGGTTACCGTTGCCGTGGTTACTGTTGCCATGGTTACCGTTACCATGGTTGCCGTTACCATGGTTACCGTTATCATGGTTACCGTTGCTATAATAACTGTCAAAATGATTGATTTTAAATTTTATCGATTGACTGTTGGGACAGTAGGAATTCATAATCATACGTTTTTAAGAAAGAATAGCTAAATCATTAATAACTGAAATAACTTATATGTATTGGAATAATCATGAAGGATGAACTCGATTATATCATAACACAGATAAATTAAACATAAATATTATCAAGTTGATATTGTTAAATGATTATACTGATTTTAATGATTAAAATTAAAATGGTAAATTGTGTCTGATGCGTCTTCTCTAAAATTTTACAACGATATCGTTAAATTATTATAAAAACGGTCGATTTAAGATAATTTCTAATAAAATGAGTAATAATAAATATATTTTTAATACCACTTAATTTGTTATGAATTTATTAATAACTAGCTGATACCCGCCCGCTTCGATAGGAATACAATAAATTTTTATGGTGTAACCTAGATGAAAAATATAAACAAAATGGTTAATTTCAAAAGATAATGAATATAAATTTTGAATTAGAGAAAAGTGATTGTTTGTGATGACCGGTGTTAGCTTGAGTATTAAATATATGAGAAAAGTATTTTATTATTAACATTTTTTAAAATTAAAAATTATTGACATTTTTAAAATTAAATAATACTATGAAGCGGAAAAGAATAGGAGTTACGGATAATTATTACGTGAATCGTTCCAACATTCACGTAACAGAATAGTGGAGGAGGAAGAGATTGAGAAAGAAATAGGAAGGACCTTCTTAATAAGAGTTTACAGAATATGCGAGAAAAAATTCAGATAGCTCGGACAGGGATTCGAACCCAGAACCTTCCGGTGACATGTCGGCTACTCTACCATTTGACCTATCCGGTCTAGACTAAATGTTTAGGATAACATTATTATAATGGGAACGCATCTCACTACACAGTACGTCATGGGTGATGCGGAAATCTGTCTAATGACAGATTTACTGACTAACTGACCCATTGATTGATTGATTATTAATAATAAAATACTTTTCTCATATATTTAATACTCGCTAACACCGGTTATCATAAACAATCACTTTTCTCTAATTCAAAATTTATATTAATTATCTTTTTGAAATTAATCATTTTGTTTATATTTTTCATCTAGGTTACAACATAAAATTTTATTGTATGCCCAGCGAAGCGGGTGGGTATCAGCTAGTATAATATAAAATTAATTTTTTCAATATGAAATTATTTTAAATAATTTACAATCTATTGATTATAATCATAAATTAGTTTTTATTATAAAAAATTGATTTTAAAAATTCAAAATTCAATTTTATAATATAAAATCAGTAATTTACAGTCTTTAATTAATTTACACATTTGAAAAGTAATTATTTATAATCTGGAATGTAATTTCAAACAAAAAATTAATAATTTAATTAATATAATTAATTTTTATTAATTAAAATTTATCATTGATGATATTAAATTAATTTTCACAGTTCAAAATTAATAATTAATTATTTAGGGTGAGCAATAGAATAATCGGCTCAGAACCTGCATTTTGAACGAGTAGGACCAGAGTTCGATTCCGGCGCGCTCCAATATTTTTCATTGATGATAAACCTAGAATATGTGCGTTTCATTGCCAGCCTCCGTACCAGTCTGGTTTTCTGTTGTATTCCCATATAGTTATGGAGGTAAAATGTCAATATAGAAGTTTTTTCATACTATTCAAGACCGTAATGCAAATGCAGGTACTGATTATGACGCAAAAGTCGGCTACAGTCTCAGCACATGAGTGTCTGGCATGAAAAAAAAAATCCCGACATGCCGGGGGGTGTTGACGAAAAAGTGGTTGAGAGTTATAATGACTGGGTAGATGATTATATTGCGGAAAAAAAAGAAAAGAGACAATAATTCCCCACCCTCCCTTGTAAAACATTTTACAGTGATACCAGTAAAACCATCCTCAATTATAACCTCAATTATAATTTATTATTTAAATTCAATTTTTCTTACATAAAATAAATTTTTCAATCATAAAATTGATTATCTAAGATCTAAAATGAACCTTCATAATATAAAATTAATTATTTATAGTCTAAAGTTAATTTGAATGATTAACAATTGGTTATTTGAAGAATGAAATTAATTTTTATGATCAAAAAATAATATCACCTAATCTAAAATTTACTTTTATCATAAAAAATAAATCTATAATATTTAAATTCAATTACTCAGCGTTTCAAATCAATTTTCATATTTATAAATCAATAATTCGTTATTTATATTTAATTTTTAACAAAAAAACTGATGTTTTATTATATATTTCATATTACTGCTTTTTGTAATTAAAAATTTATTATTAATAATCTTAAATCAATTTTGTTAATTTAAATTCATGCACAATTCATCTAAAATTAAATTCCATAATTCTAGACTAATTCATATAATATAATATGAATTGTTATGTTGTACAATTAATATTCATGATTCAAAATTAATTATTTATAATCTAAAATTAATTTTTATTGCTCAAAATTAATTTTCATGATAATGAATTAATTTTAAAAATAAAACATTAATTTTGAAATTATAAAATTAAACATTGATAGCTCAAAATCAATTAATATGTAAAAATTAATTATTTATTTTCTAAAATTAATTAAAATAATTTAAAATTAATTGATTACGATCTGAAATTATTTTTCATAGCGTAACTTCACCAGTACCCAGCCCCCTACCTATTTCCAGCCCCCACAATAAGGAAACTATAGTTATTTATAGCATATACTATTTGAGGCTGAAAATAGGTAGGGGGCTGGGTATTGGTGAATTTACCCTAATTTGAAATTAATTTTAATTATCTAAAATAAATTTTTATATTATATCTTTGATCTGAATGATTTAAAATTTTCTATTTATAGTCTAAAATCAAGTATCGGACTATATGTTTAATTATCAATGATCTAAATTGAATGTTCTAAATTGAATGATCTTAATTTAATCAAATGATCTAAAATGAAATCAATCAACATAGTAATGAATTAATTTTAATTATATAAAATTTATCTTGTTAATCTAACATTAATCATTATAGTATAAAATTAATTATTTATAGTTCAGAATTAATTGGCATAATAAACAATCAATTATCTATCATCATAATTTGACTTTTAACAAAAAAATTAATGCTTTATTATATATTACCAATTTTTATCATCGAAAATTGATTATTTTCAATCTGATATTAATTTACTTACTATGAATTTATTGACCATACATCTAAAATCAAATTTCATACTCGAAAATTGATTTTCATAATGAAAAATTAATAAGTATATTTTAAAATTAATCAAGTATAATCTAAAATTGATTTTTATTGTTTAAAATTTATTTTTATCATTAAAAATTGATTTCAATCATATAATATTGATGTTTATGTCATAAAATCAACATTTATAGTCAAAAATCAATTTTGACCTTTACAAATTGATTTTTCATCATCTAAAATTAATTTTCAACGGAAAAACAAATGATGTTTCACATATCATCAATTTTGACACTCAACATTTGATGATTTAAATGCTAAAGTTATTTTTTAAACAAAAAATTTATGATCTATTATAAATTATCGATTTTCATAATTGAAAATTAATTATCCATGATCTTAAGTTAATTTGAATTATTTAAATTCAATTATTTATTATCTAAATTAATATAAAATTAATCTGTAGAATATAAAATTGGTGATTTCTAGTCTAAAATTGATTACAAATTATTTATTTATAACCAAAATTTTTTCTACAACAACAATTGATAATTTATTGGATATTATTGATTTTTCAAATTTACAATTGATCATTCATTATCTAAACTTGGTTTTTTTAACATTAATTCATCTACTTTTTATATAAGATTAATTTTTTTCTCTGAAAATGTTTTGAAATAATCGAAAATTAGTTGTTATAAAATAAAATTAATAATTTATAGTCTAAAATTTATATTAATATTATATCATGAATTTAAAATATTTAACATTAATTATTTACTATCTCAAATTATTGTTCATATTTAATGATTAATTTTCGTGATAAAAAATTAATTATTCATGATCTAAAATTAATTTTTAATCAAAAAATTAATAATTTATCATATATTCTGGATTTTTATCATTGAATATTGATTATTTAACATCGAAAATTAATTTTTATTACCTTCCTCCAATGACTTTTCATCTAAAATTTATTTATATGATAGGAAATTAATTTTCACAATTCTAAATTAATTTTCATGATGTTGAATCGATTTAAATAATTCAAGCTTAAAATTCAATTCTATTATTTTAAATTAATTATTTATGATATAGTATTGATTTAAATGATCAATAATAACTAATTTAATGTCTAAAATAAATTTTCATGAGTAAAATCCAATTATTTATTATATAATATTAATTTACTTAATATAAAATTAATTTCAATAATTTAAAATCTATTTGGAATGATCTTAAATGGATTTCAGAAATGAAAAATTGATTTTTATAATATGAAATTAATTACGTTTCATCCAAAATTAATTTCCATAGTTGAAAATTGATTTCCAATTCAAACAATTAATTTGTATCCCTAGCGGTATCGACGACTCAGAGTAAACTCGGAGTTTACGCGGAGTTACTATGGAGTATACTCCCTCTTGGAGTTTAATCGGGGTATAAGCGGAGTTTTAGAGGTGTATGCAAGGAGTATTGTGTGCAGTTACGACACGGAGTCACAAAAGTGTATTATTGGAGTTTTCGAGAAGTTTTTGACGAGTTTTTTCGGAGTCGCTATAGAGTTTTCCTCGCGTTTTTGTCGAATATTTTCGGAGTTACAGTGGAGTTTTTTTTGGCGTTTTCGTCGAGTTTTTGTTGAGTATTTTCGGAGTTGCTAGGGAGTTTTTGTCAAGTTTTTTTCAATGTTTTTCGGAGCTTTATAAGAGTTTCGCTAGGGATTATATAAAATTGAAAATTTACGGTCTTTGATCAATTTTCAAAATTAGAAGTTAATTCTTTATCAATTTTCAACTATAATAAGATCTTCAACATCTAAAATTACTTTTAGAAATCAAAACTTATGATTCCTCATGAATTATAGATTTTTATTATTAAAAGAAGGTTATTATGAATCTAAAATCAATTTTATGCATAATAATTTTATTACAATTTATTAACAATTAATTTTCATAATTCTAAATCTATTTTTATATCATACAATAAATTCGTATAATCTAAAATTTATTAATCATGATCTAACATTCATTTTCATTGTTTAAAATTTATTTATATGATAAAAAATGGATTTTAATAATGTAATATTAATTTTTATATAATAAAATTAAACAGTTATAGTTCAAAATCAATTTTTATATCTAAAAATGAATTACTCTTTATCTAAAATTAATTTTCTATCAAAAATCTAATGAAATATTACTTTTTTTTAATTTTAAGATTTAAAAATTGATGATTCACAATCTATAATTAATTTTTTTAGAATTAATTTAATTACCTGCTATCAAAAATTAATTTCCATAGTTTAAAATTATTTGTCATTATGAAATATTAATTTTGACAGTATAATATTAATCATTATAATAATTTTATATTTCCGACGTTTGGTGTTTTTACTTATTAAAGAGTTCCATATTTCAAAGCCATCATCCGCGATCCAAATTGATGTTAGACTAATTTTTAATTTTACATTAAATTTTATTCATTAAATTTATTTTCACCACATTTTTGTCGGTATAAGCACTCAATACCATTTTCGGGTTAGTATATTTGATAATTAAAAATTTTTTCATTTTTTACAATAATGTGGTGAAAATGAATTTAATGAATTAAATTTAATGTAAAATTAAAAATTAGTCTAACATCAATTTTCATCGGGGATAATGGCTTTGAAATATGGAACTTTTCAATCTTTATAATAATAATAAATTATTAATATTATGAATAATATTAATAAATGATAAATATTATTATTAACAGACTTAAATTAATT
>NW_025402476.1:0-2278 GCF_020080835.1 Cotesia glomerata
ACCCGAGTAAAATTCGAGTCCCGTTTTGACCGTAAAATGTCCCAACTCTTTGAAGTCTAATATGCCGCTAAAAATCGAGTCTATTTTGACCGTACAAGACGGTATCGGAGAATAAGTATGGTTAAAACAGGCGTACGCAGGTTTGTTTTGACCGTAAAAATTTTCAGGAGTATAATATTATCATTATAAATATTATTACTATATTTGTCATCTTGTTGATTATTATTATTTCTCTTGCCATCTTGTAGTTCTTAGGCGCGAAAATTTAAATTAATAAAAAACATGAAAAGTTTTGCCATTTAAAAATTAAAAATTTAATAATAATAATAATAACAACAATAATAATCTCAGAGAAGGGTTTTTCTTTCAAAAATTTGAATTTTGGAAAAAAAAAAAAATATTATTCTTTTTCTAAATTCAGCTTAGTTCACATATTTTCTACTGAAAAAGTTTTTAAAATATATAAGAATCGCAGGTAATTGTTTAATTTCTCACATTTTTAAAAAGTAATTAATTTTTGATATTTTTTCATAGCTTTTTTTAATCCAACAACTGACGTTTTTTCATATTTTTTTTTTACTCTGTACTGGAAAATTCTTCAAAAATTCAAAAATTTGCTTATTTTAGATTTACTCTGATAAAAAAATATTTTACAAGTAGCGCCTTAATGATCGATTTTTCGATATTTTGCTAAAACTTTTTAATCCAAAATTTTGAAATTTTTCATTAATTTGCTTTTAGTTAAAAATGGAAACGTTTTCATACTTTTTCTTATCCCAAAATTAACATTTTTGAAAAAATTTTGAAAAATTTTTTTATTTCAGATTTATTCTTAAAAAAAAAAAAAAAAAATATCTAGTTAAGTAGAAAATAATTCAATCATGTTGATTTCACACTCCATGAAAATAAGCAATTACCGAATCTCACAATTGAAAATAGAAGTATAAGATTAATAATTGAGAATGGGTAACTAAATTTCAATTTTGAATGTCTATAAACATAATTATTACTATTCATTTAATTTCTCCGTAAAGTTCTTTTCAGGACTCCACTCTCAGAACTTAGTCATTTCAAGACGCGTCATTTAAAAAGTTTATGAGACTACTGAGATTCGCCTTTTACCAATCGGCAGTGTAGCGATGCGGGTATGATGGGGTAAGTCGGACGAGCGATAGGTTCCAAGTTCGGTTCTCGGTTAGGGCAAAGCGACTTTTATTTATTTCTTTTATTTACGAAGCGTATTAGGTTAATATTATTAATTGTTACCATAAGTAATCCTTTTCCTCCTATTTCCTTACTCCTTAATATGTATAAACTGGACAATAATAACCCCTGTTCGTAAAAAAAGACTCAAATTTGGGAAATCATCCATTTTTGTTTTTATTACAAAATTAATTTTATATATTTTTGTGCTCATAAACAATCTTGATAGTAGTAATTGTAATAATTGTTAATTACAAATTTTTATGTTAATGACTAATTATTATTGATTACTATTACTTATTTTATAACAATAATAATTGATTAACATAACAATACTATTATTGCAGTGATTAAAACAAAAAATAAATAAATGTGATTTCAATTGATTTTGAACCCGACCCCAAGAATTCTTAAAATTTAATTTATTATTATTTATTATTATTATTATTATCATTAGTTTCAAGTTCTGGTTTGACCGTAATCGTGGCAGAATGGGACAAACTCCACTAGTTGACGGCGGAAACCAGGCTCAGTTTAAACGAGTTATCGATACAGCGCTGTTCTGTTTTGACCGAAATTGAGATGGGAAATTACGGTTAAAACGGAACTCGAATTTCTACTGAAGCTCTATCAAAACCCTTGTGAAAATTGCGTCAAAATAATTCTGTTTTGATACAGTTAATTTTTTCGATTGTCGTCTGGTGACTTTTCTCATGATTTCGGCAGCCATATATATTATTTCTCAAACAGAATTGAAATAACTATAAACAAGCAGAAACCATAGCATTAATGATGGTATACTGGCCAACTGTTTTATCATCTGTTAAAAATTTTCTTTAGTTCGACCTGCAGAGGGATAATACCACTGCGGGAAAATTCAAATTAAAACGAATAATTTTTGTTATGATCTAAATAACTTATGTGATGACATGATGCTTAGGCATGCTCATTTGGATTTTCCATGCTTTTTTTGTAAACTATTAGACACTTTTAAATATATAAGCTCATCCCGATGTTACACCTTATCAAGACTTTTATTTGAGTAAGTACCCACATCAATTTTTCATATATATTT
>NW_025402477.1:0-2277 GCF_020080835.1 Cotesia glomerata
AGTATCATTATTTTATCTGTATCTACAAAGTTTTCAATAAAATTAATAAATTTATCACAGAAATAATTAATAAGACTGTTAGGCGATCTGTATAAATTGCATACTGTGAGCTGACTTTTTCCTTTCAATTTCACTACATTGATCCAGGTTCCTTGAATTAACTCATCACTAGCCACTAATGTTATGAAGCTGATACTCTTCTTAATATATGTAATTACTCCACCAGCTCGTTTGTTTAAGGTGTTTGTTCGACTAAAGTTGTAATTATCTATATTTAATTCACAATCAAGAACATCTTCTGAGACATGTGTTTCAGTTAAACAGATTACGTCTGGTTTTGTAATATTTATCCAACTATTTAGCTCATCCTTGTGATATATCAGTCCACATATATTTAACATAACTATTGATAAATTCTGCACAATTCAATAATAAATTAGTCGATGCGTTTTTTGTAGATAGTTATAATTGTTTTATATTTTCTTTATTACTGTCAACTACTTTTTGGAAATAATTACACTTTAAATCAGTTGCACAGTGGGATACATCCCAATCACAGTTTTTTTAAATTTATTTAGATGTTGTGTGCAGTTTTATACACTTCAAAGGTATATTCTTGCATTCTTTCTCATCGTGATTATCTGAGCACTCTCCTACATATCGTATTTTTTATAACACTTACTTTTTGCAAGATGGTTAAAACCCCAACACTTGAAACATCTAGTTGACATTAACAAAGTCGTAGATTTTTATAATTTTTCCATCCTATTTTGATATTGATTTCTTACTCATTATGTGTTTATGTAAAATTGGGGATACTTCAAGTAAGATTGATCCATAGCCTCTTCTCGTATTATATCTTTTAATCAGTTTAATGTCTTGTTCTACCTTCATTATATCACTAAAATTATTTTGTTGAATAAGATCTTTAATAAATTTATCCTTATCGATCGAGAGTATAGATTCTTCCACCTTAACAATTTTTAATTTTGGTGACTTTTATGCAAAGTTCTTATTTCATAAGAATTTCCAAATTTACTTTTGAATTTCGTTCGAAAGAGAAATTTTGTCCCGCTTCATTTTCAACTTCTAATGTCACTTTGCCTCCCTGATTTTTTCTTACACTATTTACCCAACACCTAACTCAGTAACATTAATATTATCTGTAATTTGTTGGAGTGTAACATTGCTCTCTTGATTATTAATAGGTGTTATCAATATGCGTTCAAAATTTTTCTGATAGAAGTTATATTGTTGTTTTGGTTAGAGATATCTGCTGACTGATTCTTATTATTGTTAATATAGAGACATTGACAAATTTCTTTAACTTCTTTTTAAAAGAGTTTTTAATCTCTATCATCTCATTTATCAAACCCTCTGATATTTTATTTATTTCCTCACGAATTAATCCCTTGAAAATATTTCTAAGGATAGACATTTCACTATGGATTATTTTTTGTATCTCATCTTTCATAATTTTTAAATTATTAGTATTCAGTTGGTCAATACTTTCGGTCGAATTATTTGCTGTCAAATCAATTTGAGTAGTTATTTTATCATTATTATTGTCATTATTGTCTACACTGATTTTACGATTGTTTACACTGTTTTTTTGATTATTATTGCTATCACTGTCAATATTATTGTTTTCATTATTAGCGTTATAAATCTGTTCTGTATTTACACTTGGTTCCATTGCATTGTCAATAGTTTCCGTTTCATATTCGTATGTGCTTCTTCTCCTAAAGCTCTTTTGTCCTTTAGTATCTAAATTGAAAAGTTCCCGCTCACCGTTACACGGGACTATATGACCCCTGACTATCATATATTTTGTGTGCCTTTGTTAAGCAGCTTTTCTGGGTGGAAATCTTTTAAACATCCTCGACAACTTTCCACCGCTCTTACAATGTTTTCCCTTGCAGCGCGCACAGGTTATGAGTTCTTACTCATTTCTGAACATACCTTGGTAGTTGACCTAAGAACACAGGAATGGTGGAATTGAGTTTAGTTAAGTATGACAACAAAGCACACATTGGAAACTACCTTTAATGTTTACAATTCTAACCTTTTGAGGATTTAAATTAATATTTCTGTTCACTATAAACAATCGACAAATAGTCCATAACACAAGATAAATATCTTATTCAACGAAATAAGAAACAATTTACCTATCACTCACAACACAACTCTCGACTATTTCAAATTCACTACTTATATTCGATTTCAGAGTTTCAAAATAGAGACTCCAAAACACGTCCGCTCTCAATAATAATAATA
>NW_025402478.1:0-2277 GCF_020080835.1 Cotesia glomerata
TATATATATATATATATATATATATATATATATATATATATATGCGCTGCCAGCTGAAATTACAAAAGCCGAAAGTTTCGAAATATTCCGTAGACTGTGCTATGATTATTATTTCCAAAATTATCGATCTGCTATATTGAACGTTTATTACAGCTATTGAAGGTTGTTGAGCTTTGTATAATACAAGTATTATTTATAAGCATGATTAACATGTTATTTCTGTTAATTACTATATTTATTTTGATTTTATTTTTATGTATCTAAAACTCTGTACATCATACACTAATTATAAATGTATATTTGATGATGGTTCTGAGGGAGCCTAGGCTCCAGAATCCAATAAAATTATTATCTATATATATATATATATATATATATATATATATATATATAACTATATATATATATATATATATATATATACTGCTGCCTATATATATATATATATAGATAAGTATATCTACTTCAATAAGCTAGTATCTACTTTTAATAATTCCTCTCTTTGATTGATTGTGTGCGGCGTATACGAATATGTCAAACAAATTATTATTAAAGATGCAGCGTAAATTGAATTCATGTGTTAGATTTATCTATAAAGTACCAAAATATGAACATGTTACTCCATATTTTAAAAAGTTAGGTTGGCTAAAGCTTGCAGCGAGAAGAGACTATTTCATTGCTTGTCTGTTCTATAAGGAAAATCGACCAAATTATCGGCAGCTATTCGGTTCAAAACTAGACTTTTTGCCTGTAGCACTGCGTAGAGGTGATGTCCGACAAGACTATCTTCGTATACCGCAGGCTAATTGTGTCATGTATGATAATTCATTCTTATTCCATGACATACGTATCTGGAATGCACTGCCAGCTGAGACTGTGGCTGTAGATAATTTGGTTGAATTTAAAAATGCTTACTTCAATCGCTTTTTTGAACATGATAATTAACAATTGCAATCTTTATTTTTTATCTTATTTAAATATTTTTTCTTGTAGAATTATTATGACTTTAAATTGAGTTATTTGTCTGTATTAAATAATCTATTTGGATTTTATAACATTTGAAATTAAATCTAATTGTAAACTTTTAATTAGTTAAGTAATCTTGTAACCTATGTAAACCAATGTAATTTAAATATTGATAGCTTTGAGGGAGCTTAGGTTCCAGATATAAATAAATTTTGTATCTATCTATCTATCTATCTATCTATATATATACATATATATATATATACATATATATATATATATATACATATATATGCTCACTATGCTATGTAATAGCAGCAGCATATATATATAGCAATATAATATACATATATATATATATATTAGTCTAGACAATTCGTGGGAAACTTTTTATTTGATGGACACTTTAAAACATATATTCCATGATAGGTACATATGTTTTCCAGATACTTTGAAAAAAAATCAGGTTATCTACCGAAATTTTGGTAATTGACCATAACAAATATGGGACTATTGCATAGCAGGTTTATTAAGTTTAACCCCCTACATGTTTTTCCAGATTCTGGGAATATTTTATAAATAATGAAGTAAGTTTTTGTGAAAAAATCTCACCTACATGTGAAATCGTTGTGAAATAAAGCTGTGGTTAGATCTTCAAAAATATTTAAAACTCTTCACGGATTTGTTAATTACATACATAGTAGGCGTGCTACTAGTAAATTCGTGTTGCTGGTGGAGTCCTTTAAATAGAGGTCCTCAAGAAAATCAAGTTATTATCAATAATAGTGTCCACAGATAATTTTCTCTGAATATTTTTGTTTTAAATCATCGTTTTTTAATTCGGATCGCAAATGTATCACATTCAGCGCTTTACAAAATTATTGATGATGCGTGGAATCATAAAATAATTTCAAGGAGGCTAGATTTATCACGACCCAACAAACTTACGATTTGTGGAATAATGGCTGAAATGAGAATCATCGAAGATTATTCAGTTTGGTTTGCACTAATTAATGAATCAGGAGAACAGGAGTTGAATGAGGTTTTATACCTCTATGTACAGACATCAGAAGTACAATTTTTGAGTAAACAGCAATGGGAGTCAATTGATGATGAAGTTGAAATAATTGAAGATTTCAATGAATCTGATTCAACTGATAATGAGACACCATCACTATTGAAATTGTCAACATCGGGATTGTCATCAAGATCATCTTCATCAGTAAGACTAACACCATCACCGCATCCCACAGAATCATGGCATCACCATCGCCAATGCAAAGTAAGTCATAATATAATAAAATATTTAGG
>NW_025402479.1:0-2277 GCF_020080835.1 Cotesia glomerata
TTGTATACACAACAAGATGCTGGGGAGTCTATAATCAGGTTTAAAAAAAAAGCATATGCATTATGGCTTGCTTTTTCATTTTTCTCAGTTAGTTTATATTTTTTAATTGAAAATTTTTCAAATTTATAAGTAAAAGTAAATTATAGTGATCGAATTCCAACTTTTTACATTTTGATGTAAGTGATAATTTGGATAAAAAAATTTTTATTTTTATCTTCAAACTGGGTCAGATCACAAGTTTTAAATTATTTTCAAAAATAATAACAATAACTAAGTGTAAATGTAAACACGTCGATTGGATGCCTGCCACATCATTGAGTGAGCTATAAATATGGATTAAACAGCTTTATTTTACTCCATATTAGGCCAGATCATTAGTTATGGGTAAATTTTTGTTAAAATTCATAAGTTATGGTTTGAGTTGGGTTATGATTTGAGTGAAATTATTTATCTTTTATGGCGATGTCAGGCAAGGCGAGTTATAATTATATTTTTGATTGAAAAATTTTTAAATTGTGGGCTAAGAGTAGTTAGTAACGATCTTAATGCCAGCTTCCATTTTCATGCAAGCTATAGTTTGGATAAATTTATTTTTACTCTTATCTCAAACTAGGCAAGATCATATTTAGTCCTTAATTAATCAAAAATAATAATAATTAAAAATGATAGTAACTTAGTCATAATAATGATAAACTTTAAATTTGAACATGCTCATCGAATGTGCCGGCTCACACTGTTGAATGAGCTATGATGTGGATAAAACGTTTTCATTTTATTCCATAAGAAGCCAGATTATGAGTTATAATTATAAAGTTTTTTCATTAAAAATATTTAAAATTGTACGTAGCACTAATTGATAATGATAGAATACCAGTTTACATTACTATGTAAGTTATTTTCTTTAATTTAAAAAGATTTATATTTATATAAAGAAGCGATAAATTATAATGATCGGATGCCGACTTACATTTTTATGCAAGTGATAATTTGGATAAAATCATTTTTTATTTATCTCTCTAACTGGGCCAGATCACAAAGTTTAAATTATTTTTAAAATAATAACAATAATTAAGTCTAAATGTAAACACGTCGATTGGATGCCAGCTTACACAGTTGAGTGAGCTTTCATAATATGGATTAAATGTTTTTATTTTACTCCATATTAGGCCAGATCATTAGTTATAAATAAATTTTTTTATTAAAATTCATAAAATTTATGATAAAGTATACTATATTAATCGGATACCGGCTTACACTTTCGATGTAAGTTATAATTTGAGAATAATTTATTTTTAAATTTTATCTTAAATTAGGTCAGATACTTATATTTAAATTTTATTTTATATCGCAAATATTGTATTTTTATGTTGAAATAGAAGTAAAGAATAGTGTGATTTTTTTATATATTTTATTAATTTGATTATTAAAAAATGCTTACTTTTAGATTACCTCTTTTTTTTTTTTCAAGTAACGAAATTGAATTTATTGCGCCTTTTTTGTCGTTAATGTAGTTAGCTTTTTAAGAAGTTCGCGCTACTCATCATTTCTGTTTACTTACTTTTTTTTCTTGCCGTCAGATGTCATCAATAGTGGTGGCACCTGAAAAAAACATGGCGGCCCCCATGACGAATGTTCTACTATCGTTACCCCTTAAATGGGAAATGTAACTTGACTTCGGCATGGTTCAATTTGGTAATTAAGAGCTTATTTTTGTAAGATATTATTTTTAGTCCAGAACTAAAAATCAGGGGGCGATCGCGAAAAAATCAACTTGGGAAATAACGGACACCCTAATAACCAGTGTAGAAGTCGTGAGGTAGGATCTTTAATTCTGTGAGCCCAAACTAGAGGTCTGTGATCAGTAACTAAATAGAACTTTCCACATATAAATAGGGTCTATAATGTTTTACTGCAAATACAATTGCAAACAACTCCTTTTCAATTACGGAATAGTTTAACTCTGCCCTTTCAAGAGTTTTGGGGGCATAGGCAACAGGAAGATTCTTTCCAACTTCCCTTGACTGGGGACAGCACCGGAGCATAGAAAGATGCGTCGGTAGTTACGATAAAAGGCTTTATTGAAATCGGGAAACTTGAGAATGGGTTCTTCACAATAAATATCTGAGGTTTTCAAAAGGCCTTTTGTCTTTCTCGGACCAACGAAAAGGTTGCCCTTTCTTCAATGACTGAGTAAGAGGGCGGGATATTGATGCAAAATTAGGTAGTGAACCGGCGATAGTAGCCTGTTAAACCCAAAAACTCTTTTATTTTCTTAGC
>NW_025402480.1:0-2277 GCF_020080835.1 Cotesia glomerata
ATGGTGGGCAACATTCTCTGCACTTTCAATCTCAGCACATAATGCACATTTTGGCTGGATTTTTGCCAATCAGCAATCTTGTGCCCTTTCTTGTCCGCACCTGATGCAAAGCTTCGACCGGTCCACCTTGCTTCTGCACTGGGATCCACGATGGCCGAAGTGCCAGCATTGAAAAGCATTGAATAGGTCTCTCTTCGTTGCCCCTTATTCGGCAATTAACCCAACCAATCCGGATTTTGCTACTTCCATCCAGTAGTTTCTGTGCTGTTGCTGCTGGTAGAATTACTGTGGCAATTTGAGTACCTCTATAGGCCTTACGGATCGTGATTGCCTCTAGTAGTATCTCACAGCCATCTCCAGCTTCCTTTTGTAGGGCACCCTTGATGTAGTCCTTCGTTGTGTCATCATCGACGTCTCGGATCTCAATTACCTCCTGTGGTCCTTTGCAGGTTACTCTTACGTCTTCTTTCAGTATGTCTGCAATGGTCTTTCTCAATGTTTGGCCTTTGTCGGTGTTCTTCCTCGAAAGAGTTATCAGCATATCTCCAGCATTGGTCTTATGGATCTTCTCTACCGTACTACGGACCTGATCATCAGGGACGTCCTGTTTTATTCGGCGCAGGATCTCGGCGTTCTTTGCTTTCTCTGTCAGCCGGATGATGAGGGAATCCGGTCTGATCCATTTCCGCGGTTTCTTTCGCTTGGGTTCAGATCGGGGCTCCTTTGTCATCTGTTTTGGGAGCACGTCTTTCTTCTGTCACTTTAGTTCTTTCTTGGACTGAACTTTTTGCCAAACCGACGCTTTTTCCTGCTCGTCGCTTCGTACTGCCGCTCGCTTGCGGAGGGCTTTTCTTCAAATCCTTTTTCTTCACGACTTGGCTGATTGCTGGGTCAGGAGAAGGTCGATCTTTTCTCTTACCTGACTTGCTGCTGGCTTTACTTTTGTCTTCCGCGACTGATTCACCGTCACCTTCAGCTGCGGTGTCCATTGCTTCGTCAGTCACGACGACAGCCTGACAGGCTTTCTCCGGTGTAGCATGGGAAATGCGCTGCAATGATGAGCGCCACTCCTCGTCCAGCTTCTCAAACCTTCGAAGGGCGTTAGCTACACCAGTCGTCTTGGCCTTTATCTCTTTGTGAATGTTGACCTTTGGTTGGACGAAATCATTCAACTCACTGATCAGCTTTTCAAGGCGTTTGAGCGCTTGCGAACGCTTCATTTCAGCGCTTGCGTCAATTGCTGCTTGTTGGGCATGTAGCCCGTTTCCACTCTTGTTTGTTTCCTGTAAATTACTCATACTTTTTTGATTTACCAGCGCATCGTACGGAGTGGAGCGGGTTGTCATAACTAGGAACGGGTGTACCCTCGGAGATAGTACTTCTACCCCAGTTCCCTGAGGCCTAGTCGACACTTAACCAGTCCCGGAATACACGGAGGGACTAGAATCGCTCGGAGCGGTGAAAATTCCGATCTCTAGCACTCACTGCGTACTCCCTGATCAAGGCCCGAGGTGACTGGCTCCTGATCTACTGCTGTAACTTACACCTCGGCAGAGCAAGCTCACATCAGCCGTGGCCTGCGTCGTCGGAAACTACAGGTTCCAGATGCTCCCAGTGGGTTACAACAGAGAACGATCTTCTTCTTGCTAGGTCAGTTAGTGTGACCAACCCATTAAGGGGAGTTTTGTCCACGGGAGCGTATTTTATTTAGCTCCTACCCTCTGTACCTTGTCAACTAAGAGACTCAGTGTCATCCAAGGACAGCGAGCGTTCTCCCATCCACTCGGGGAGACGCGCCCGGTAGCAGTATCTTTTCTGCCCCGAGTGTGTGTGTGTGTGTGTGTGTGTGTGTGTGTGTGTGTGTGTGTGTGTGTGTGTGTGTGTAAACCTCTCGTAACTTTTGAACGGCTTGACCGATTTCATCGCGGTTGGTGTCATTCGAAAGGGCCTCGCCAAACTTAGATTTCCTGTAAGTTGAAACTGGTTCGGACCAGTAGATTTCGAGAAATTGCCAAAAAAGCAAAAACTGTAAAAATAATTAGGATGATGGTTGACACTAAAGGCCATCCCTGCAACTTCCCGCTCATTTTGTGCCAAGCGCTCAAGAGACACATTACGTTTTTGAGCTCTTCAGGCTCAAAACTCTAATCGCGGCTTAATTAAGCACAATTTTTTGAATTTTTAAGCAGCAATAACTTTTGAATGAATAAATCGATTTTCATGCGGTTGGTGGCATTCGACGAAGTTTTTGAAGCCCTATGAAGAATTTTTAAATTG
>NW_025402481.1:0-2276 GCF_020080835.1 Cotesia glomerata
TATTACAGAAATTTTTATCGGCCTGCAAATTGAGTTGTTTCAGGCCTGGGCCTCATGGGCCCAGGCGTTAATCTATCATTGTTGAAAAGTATTAGTTGAATCGGAAGCACGCGTACTGAATTTATGAGATGTATAGAACTTTGTATAATTTTAATAATATTCATAAAATTTTATAAAAATTCATCTAATCGCTGTTTTGTAGCGGGATCTCATCTATAGCATTTTACACGGAAAAAAATTTCTGGGAAAATTGACGATACAACTATTGTAAAGCTGGACTATACTTTTATTACTATTAATTGTCAAATATTTTAGAAGAAAAAATACTATTTATTCATGAAAAATTACGATATTACTATTGTAAAAAGTAAGAGATGAAAATTTCCAGTGCTGCCTCTGTATCTTTCCAATAGAACTATAGCAAATTTTACAATAGTTGAATTGGAATGTTTCTCAATTAGTGTGAGTGATGGCCGTGACAGCGCTAGACTCCGAGTTTATGTAAATGTGTAAATCGTATGAGTCTTAGTTTAGCTCGGATAGCGTAGAGGGAGAGTCTCTGGCTGCCAACACAGGGTTCTGGGTTCGATTCCCAGATAACAAAAATGTCGGTTTCTTTTTTCGATTACTGTACAGGTACCAATTAGTCCAACCTTCTATCTCTCTCCCTCCCTAACATTTCTTTTAAAAAAACCAACTGTGAATTTTTACAATAGTTAAATTGTAAAGTTCACAAACACATATTGTATAATTTGCTCTATAGTATCCGACTTTTTAAGACTCTTGCTAGTCTTATTTGTTGGATAAAATTTACAATAGTAGATCGTAAAATTACTAAATGAGAAGTATAGTCCACCGTTACTATTTTATTTAGTAAAAATTACAATAGTAAAATAGTAAAAACTCCTTCAATTTTCTTTTCCGTGTATATAAGCCCAACTCTTTTTATGAGAACTTTCATACATTTTCATTAAATTTTATAAAAATAACTATTTAAATTAAAAAAAATGAACAAAGCTCTTTATATAATTGTTTGTCACACTGAGCAGTGAGCCGAGTGCTTAGATTGGAAGGTGAGAAGACCCGAATCTAAACCCAGCGGACGCTTAGGAATTTTTGCCACATTCAAATGGTTTCTAAAATTGTAATTAGCATCCGAAAAATTAATGTACACGGAAAAAAAAATTTCGTTCTGGTAACTTAACTGTAGAGTTACCACAACTATACACAGGTTACTGTTCGTTGTAAAGTTACAGTAACAAAATGTTATTTAGTTCTGATAACTCAATGTTGTTGAGCTCTCAGAGCTCTACGGGATTGTTCTCAGAGCCAAACGGTATAGTTTGGAGCACTCTATGTTGCGAAGTAGTGGAGTGCGCTGACATATTTCATAACCTTTTAAAATGACAAACCGAATTATTTTGTTACTCATCCATATTATTAAAAATATATGAGGACAATTAAGTTTCCAGTTTATTTATTTAAGGAAATAGGTTTTTTTTTTTGTCGAATTGAATTTCGTTAGAATAGTTTTGTATTTATGGTTTTTCAAGGTTCATTTGCAGTGACTGTTAATTTAATTTATTAGTTGAATATATTGTGATAAGTAATAAGTTATCGGAATACATTAAAAAGACCCCATTTAACACAAAATAAAATTTGTTTTCGTTTTTTTATCTTTTCTTGTGCATATACGATAGTGATTTTATGTCCAATATTTATTGATATAATTAAGAAAATAAGATAATTTTGTGACGACCATATTTTTTATTTTACAAATAATTTTTATTTGTAATATAAATTCTATTATTATTATTATAATACTATTCTTATTTGTCATATACAATTATTGTTGGCAATGTAAATTCATTCTGCCGCATTTATTTATTAAATTATCAATGCTAAATCGTAAAAAAAATTATTAAGCAGACTGCCAAAAATTTGTTATAGTCTCAGAACGATCCTGTAGAGTTGTGAGAGGTAAATAACGTTTAGCTCTCAGAGCTCAACGATGTAGAGTTGCAGGAGCCAAACGGTATTGTTACCATAAGAATACGTTAACCTACTGGAACTTTTTACAACTAACTAACTACTATAGAGTTCCTATAGCAAAATTTTTTTCTCCGTGTACGGTGTTAAAGTATAAAAAATTTTATTTTATCAAATCTAAACTTATTAAATTATCTTATTGACACTGATTCTTGATCATTGTACAAAGTTTAAATTTCCTGATAAAAAAAAAGTATTGAGACAAAAGAAAAAAGTATTGAAAAGTA
>NW_025402482.1:0-2276 GCF_020080835.1 Cotesia glomerata
ACAAAGAATTATAACGAAATAAAATTTTGGGTGGGTACTTTTTATCCAGTATGCTTGTCAAGGGTTAATATATTCGTTTAAATTGGATAATAAAACACAATGAGTGCAGTTGTATAGTATTTTAATTTTTAAGTTATACTTCTTTTGGCGCGTTAGGCAAAAATAATGAGGGTAAATTTTTATGATGCGCGCGCACACCGTCACGAAAAACCGACACCCTGAAGTTAGCTACTCAACATTTTAGTTTTTTAAAAAAAAGTTACCAACAAAATAAAAATAAAGTACATCTACGTATATTTGCGTGAGAACTGGCAACTGTATTCACGATATTTCATATAAATATATATTTTTAACTTCCCGCTAAGAAAATTGAAAATTTTAATAATGGGAAGTTATTGATTTCGGTCCGATTTTTAAAAGTCGAGTTTTCACCGGATGTCCACGTTTTAAGGTCCCAGGAAGCCATTCTGATTATTCCCGCCGAAGTGTCCGGCCGTGTGTGTGTGTGTGTCAATAAATTTTTGTCGTACGGTTTCTCAAAAACGAATCAACCGATTGAATTCTACGACACGTCATTCGAAAGGGTCTATTAAAACGTCGATCTGATTAGATTTAAGAGTTAATTCATCAAGCCATTCCGAAGAAATTAAAAAAAAAGTTTGAATTTTTATGTTTTTTAAAAATAACCTTAAAGCGTACTAAAAAATCATAATGAAACCATGTGGTTTTTTTGTTTAAAAAACTGTGTCGAATGCTTTTTTAAAATGAAAATTCGAACGACGTATTTAAAAGTTATAGTTTAGAAATTCACAAAATTTTTTTTCGGTATTTTTTAAGATATTTTCCAGTTTCTTTAACCGATCAATAAAAACTTGTACATTTTCTTTTGTGCTTTAAAAACTGCACCGAAAGCTTTTTCAAAAGAAAAATCGAACGACACATTCAAAAGTTACAGTTGTTTAAGGGCCGGGTAGGGTTTTCAATCTTCGAAAAATCGATTTTTTGTTTTATCTTGTTGTTTAACATTTCAAGAATATGTCCTCAAAATTTTAATCCGATTCAAGCAATATTCTTGCAGTTATTATTTAATTAGTCTCGGGGCCTTTTAACGCTCTAACTCTAAACAGCTACGGGCGGTTGGGATTGCAGCGCAGTTGTCGAGCAGGTATATGCTGTGTTATTCATTGCTATTGTCCCGATCCCATATCCAGTTTTAGAAATATTTTCTCATTCAGTAAAGCCAGGTAACTAAAACCATATACAGTCGACTCTCTCTCAAAATGACCACTCTCAAAGTGTCCGTTCCCCTATTTTCATATTTTTAGATCTTTTCCCACCAATAAGCAAAAATGAATTTTTTCGCTCTCTGAAAATGTCCGCCAAAATTTTCTCACCACGTTCTCTCAAAATGTTCCCATACAAACTAATGAATTAAAAGTAGAAAAAATTTAAGACCTTATAAATAATCAATACATATATTTTGAAATAATTAACACATATATAATATGAATTAGTATAAATATAAAAGATTTCTTGGATAATTAAGTGTAAATGAAATTTGGTTTATGTGCTTACACATAAAGTTATCATAACAGTCTATTAGTAAAAATGCCAAATTCCATTTCTATAAACCAAACTGAGAAAAAAATAAGTTAATGATTTAAAAAGACATAAAAAGTACGGAATTAAAATTCTGCAGGATATAGAACATTGATTGATTCAGAGAAAAGTGATGAACAGTTATCTTGTGATGAAAGAGGGATAGGGTGCTCACGCAGATCATTAAAAAAATTTTCATCATGAATATTTTCTATTTGATGTAAAATATCAGGGTTGGAAATATCTTCAGTATCTGGAACTAAATTTTAAATGATTAAAACAATCAAAATTAAGAATGTAGTTAGTGTGATGAAAAGTAGCAATTTATAGCGATCAATTTATCTAATAAATAAATTAATTTCTATACATATTGAAGAATAAAAATAATGAGCCTAACTTTATTTTAGTTTACAAAAGAAGTAATGTAGAATCATGTAAACGCATTATTTCAACTCAATATTAATTTAATCAATGAAGACCGAAGTATTAAAATGAAATATTAAAATGAAATATTAAAATGACCGAAGCCGAGCGGCGGACACTTTGGGAGAGTTGTCGACTAAGTTTAAAAAATGCGAAAAAGTTAACGACGATGGTATGGTAGAGGGGGAACTGCCATTCTTAGAAATATATTCCCCTACAGCCCCAACAGCGGACATTTTCAGAGAGTTGACTGT
>NW_025402483.1:0-2273 GCF_020080835.1 Cotesia glomerata
CTAGTGAACTTCCTGCGGAGACATTGCCAATGCCCTTGAGCATGACCATGTCGCATTGTAGCGGTTGTCCAAGCTTCTTGAAGAGCGTCTGTCTCATAAATGAGAGCTCTGAGCCTTGATCGATCAAAACTCTTGCGGTGATGGGATTACCATGATGTGGACTGACCTGGACTAAAGCGGTAGCTAGCAAAACTTGAGCGGAAAGCGAATCTGAAATAATCAACAGTTAATTTCAAGTTGAAAACGGTCTAAAGGGAACGATTAGTTGCCTGTGCGGAAGATGTAGAATGCGGTGTGCTGGTTTCGTTGGTGCATCCAAAATGGATGGACATGTAGTGACGTTGACCACATTTTCGGCAATCTTGAGTGGTCTTGCAATCTGCAGCGCGGTGCGGAACACGAAAGTTGAAGCTTAAATTGCATTTTTCAACTATCTTGTGTAATTCTCCATAGCGAGGTTATTTAAGGCCCGAAGTCGAGTTTTCAGTCTTAATAAACGGAAAGTTCAGCGTACCGGTGTGTACGAATGACTATCAGAGCAGCACCCAGATGCTCTGGCGGATGCTCCTGACACTCGACCTTTCCTAGCGGTAATACACTTCACTTAACACAAAAACAATTTTTTTGCGGTATGATTAATTAAATTAATTGAGATAGGAACCAGCCTGATCCGCTCAAGGGACCAATGAAAAATGTTGAAAGAGCGGAAAAGCGGGGATCAGGTTTAGGTCTTGATATCTCACTAAACGCGTAAATACCATCGTATCAAAATTAACACTATATAATTTATTTACACTAAATACAAGTTATAGCGTTTAATATGTTAAATAAAGCGGATTGTTTAAATAAAAAGCGGATTTTATAATACAACAGCGTGGTGTTAGCACAAGCGATACCGGCTTGACACGTGGGTGAATACTCTGCCGGCACTGTAAAAGCGGTGAAATAAATGCAACAAATAACACAATTTATCTGTAACAAATTAGAGCGAATTATTAGCGGTTAATTCTAAGCAATTTAAATTATAAAAATATGAAACGCATAATTAACAATAAGCGAAAGTAAAGCGGAATTAATTGGCATACTTTGGCTGCAACGAAAGCGTGGAAGCGAAAGATAATGACAATAGATTTTCTATTGGCGGTTCGGATTTTTTTGCGGGAACTAGTGGTGGACAGGTGCGTCTCTGGAATTTAGGGGAGTCCCCAGGAGCGAAAGTTAATCGCTACTGGGCCTTGTTCACCGAACAGTTACATACAATAAAAGTTATCCAAATGCAGATTTATTAAAAATAAATATCCATACTTACTTTAATTTTAACTCTTCAATACACACTCTCAACAACAAAACCGTTAAGAAAAACAAATTCGACATTTTTTAAATCAAATGACAATCGCGAAATTCTATGTACTACTTGTATCTATCAAATAAATTAAAAATTTTCATTTGACTATACACATACATAAATAAATATTTTTAAGAATAAATAATTGTCATTATAATTTCTCTATAAAAATAGCAATTAATTAGGATAAGAAATACTGCAATTACTGGGTACAATCAGATACTTCATAAGGGTAACGTTGAATTCCAAATTTCCCACCAGTAGTATTTTAATGGCAAAAAATTTATTGTTAATATAACCCGATATTGTTCATTATATTTATTATAACATTTTTTGATAAAAATTCTCTCAATAAATTAAAATGACTGTGTACATACTAATTACTTACCTGTTATTAGACGAGCTCTAATTCAATTATTTTTACTAATAATTAATAAATAATAATAATACATTCAGTATAAGACCTGACGATCTATTGGAATAGTAAAATTATAATAAAACTATGGAATACCCAAAAAAAAAAAAAAAAAAAAAAAAAATTAGAATTGTCAGAGTTTTGAACCCGACTTGGTAAATGTAAAGTTATCAAAAAATAGAGGCACCACAATAGAACTTAACGTAATGATGTAAGAGGTAAATTATAAACTGCGTTTAAGAAAAACCTGTTAAAACCGGAGAATTTACGGATGCAATAAAAAAGCTTGGTTTAAAGGTTTTTATTTAATTATTATTATTATTGTTAGTGGGTGAAAATAATTTTTTATGCAATGATTATTTATTACATAAAATTTATTATTATTGCGAGAGTTAGCATGAAAATACTTTAGTTGCCGGTTAGTGTGTCTGACACACTCGTGGTGGCGCGACCGATTGACACATTTCCCATCATGCATTGCAGGATTGGAGTACCTTCTTATATATTATCTTA
>NW_025402484.1:0-2272 GCF_020080835.1 Cotesia glomerata
TTGTGTTCAGTAAATAAATAAATAAATAAATAAATCCCGATTCTCTACTTCCTTGTCCTGCGTTCCAGATCCTATTACTTCATCGTCGCTTTCGTTAATCACTGCTTCTTCTCGTTCTGATGGCTGGAACCTGCCTCCTTGTGTTTCCGGTGCCAAATCCGTATCTTTGTCACTTTCCGAATAAATGAATAATCATTTTTAGATTTACGATTTTAATTTTTGATTTTACGAAATCTCTTAAAATGAATAGCCAAATTTCTTTTCCACATCTCAAGTGTTTAGAAAATGTTTTCATTTTAATCTGTTACATTCCCGCGATCCCGTAATAAGAACAATTCATTGGTTATGTGATCAGCAAAAATAAAATGTATGCAAAATACTTAGTCCGTTGACTATATAGCTACATGTAAAGTTAAATTTTAGAAACCTTACAATGACTTTTTCGCCGCTGCCAAAGAGACGATTGTGGTAAGAAAATATAATTATTAAAAAAGGAAAATATTTTAATCCGTTGACCTTGGAGGCCATCCCTGTAATTACCTGTTTCTCTTAAGATTCTATCAAATTTTATATCTCTAGGAAATATGTTTCAAGAATATGAATTTTTTGACAACTATCACTCCCGCACTCTTATGTGAGAGAGAAATTTCGTAAGATCCTATTCGAGATGATCTTTACATTAAAAATAAAATATTCCAACAAAACTTTGAGTCCATAGAAACTATTGTTTTGAAAAGAAAGATTTTCATTGTTAACGCCTCCGCAGTCCCTTTGGGGATGGAATTTTATAAAATTCATTCTTAGCTGAACTTGACATGATACATGAAGACTCCCACCAAATTTGAAGTCTGTCGAAGTTACATTTTTTAAATTAAAATTTTAGATTTTAACACCCACCCCCGCAATTCCTATCGGCAGTAAACTTTATTGAAATCCATTTTGAGATGATCTCTACAGGAGAAATAAAAGATTTCTACCAAATTTAAAGTTTTCAGAAGCTATATTTTGGAAATGAACATTTTTTATTCTCAACGCCCACTCCCGCGATCCTTATTGGAGGTGATTCGTTGTAAAATCCGTTCTTAGATCATTTCTATATCACATATAGAAGACTCCTATCAAATTTGAAGTCTATAGGAGCTATAGCTTTGAAATTAAAGTACAGTGTAAATACCCACCCCGCAAACCTATTGAAATCGTTGAGCTGCTCACCAAAATTCGTTCCTATATTATTTCTACATCTCTTACAGAAAAATTCCTACCCAGTTTGGAGTCTATTGGAGCTATAGTTTGAAAACGGGAATTTTTTTGTGTGTTAACGCCCCCACAATCCTCTTTTGGGTAGGATAATCATGCAAAATTCGTTCATAAATTATTTTTACATCACGTACAGAAATTTCCTATAAAAATTTGGAATCTGTGGGAGCTATAGCTTGAAAAATTACAAATTTTCATTGTTAATACCCACCCCACCCAACTCTCTGTGGGGTGGGATATCGTAAAATTCGTTCATAAATTGTTTTTACATTACTTATAAAAAATTCCTACTAAATCTGGAGTCTGTATGAGGAGCTATAGCTTGAGAAAATTAAAAGACACTGTTGGTGGCTTCCCTTTCCGCAACCCGCAATGTGGGGTGTAATAATAAGCAGTTCGTTCATAGATTATTTCACTGAATATGTCTTACTGAAGATTCTTACTGAATTTGGAGTCGATAGGAGCTATGGTTTAAAAAATGGGAATTTTTGATCGTTAACGCCCCCGCAACTCCCTTTATTGAGTGAGTGGAATTTCGTAAAATCCGTTCTTAGCTTCGTGACTTCTACTCGGTAAATATTTACATTCCTACCCGTTTCAAGTCAATCGACCTAATAGTTTCTGAGATTTCGTGATGAGTGAGTTCAAAAATGGGATGTCCCTATATATATATATATAGATTCACAAATATATGGGTATACAAATACATATAGAGAGTCCCACATGGAAAAAATATATATGTGAAAAATATAATATTGAATATATATTTTGACATATATTATTTTTTTTTTTGCCTTAAATCTCATCGCTTATATGTCCGCATATATGTCCGCATATATGTCTGCATATATGCCCGCATATATGCGCGCATATATGCAGATACATACGTTAATAGACACACACACACACACACACACACACACACACACACACACACACACACACACACACACACACACACACACACACACACACACACACACACATATATATATATATATATATATATATATAT
>NW_025402485.1:0-2272 GCF_020080835.1 Cotesia glomerata
ATCGGTCTTGGTCTTGTTTGTCCAGTCTTGGTCTTGGTCTTGCTCAAATATTTGTAGTCTTGATCTTGGTCTCGGTCTTGCATATTCAGTCTTGGTCTTGGTCTCGGCCTCGCATACTCAGTCTTGGTCTTGGTCTCGGTCTTGCATATTCAGTCTTGGTCTTGGGCTTGCTCAAATAGTCTGCTATTAATTACTTACTTCGTTTTGGAAATTGTCAAGTCTTCTTATGGGTATAAATTATAAATGATCAACAATAACTATCTATAATTAATTAAGCTTTATTTTACACTAATCAAAAAATTTTACTTTATTCTATTAGTTTTGATGCATACTTATATATTATTATAATATAATATACATTACTTATACGCATATATTTATTATTTTTTATTTGATGACCAAGAATTAATGCACAATAGCCATCGAGCTGACTCGTTATTCAATCTATTGCGATGCTTTCGTATCACAAGAGATGCTTTCGAAAACAACCTCTCCGCTGGGACTGATGTAGCCGAAATTGACAAAAAATCTCGAGCCATTTTTGCCAAAATGGGATATTGAAGCTCATGACGTTTCCACCAAATCAGTATATCTTCGTTGCTCAAAGCTCTAGGCTGACTAAAGTACTGTTCTAACTCTTTTCTCGAGAGTTGAGAAGCTGACGAAGAAGATGGAGCTGCATATAATTTATTGAAATCTATAGCGTCTTCATCTTCCTCACACTCTTCACTTATGTCCATTGATGGTTCTCCTACTGGCTCTTGAAATCGATATTCTTCAAACAACTTTTCAAACCGTTTTTGGCTTTCACTTTTAATCTCCGATCCCCAAGGTGTTAAATCGAATGTTTCGACTTTATGTCTAGGATCTAAAATTAGCGTTGTACAATAAACCCAATTAGTTTTTTTGTAATGCTTGAGCATTTTATCTCTTGCAGCTTGAAAACCCAGGATGAGCTGCTCATCTATTGCAGTGCGTTTATGTTTAGAATCTAATTGATTTGTCAAAAATTCTATTCTATCGAGAAGTAGATTGAATGAAACTATAACAAAGGGAAGCGTTACGTACTTATCGCCACCAAGTCGAGTCGTCAAATTTTTGAAATTAATTAGAAATTTATGAATTTTCTCCAAGACTGTCCATTCTTCTTCCCAAATTTTGAAATGGTTCAATTCAAGCACACAATTACATAATGTGATAATACCTTGCTTTAATTTTAAAGCTACCCCAATCATGTCATGTGTTGAGTTCCATCTCGTTGGGCAGTCTAAAATTGGGTTCAAATTAGTCGTTAGACTAACTGTTTCACATGCGGAATGAAATGTTTTTTTAATTTTCTCGCTTCTTCTAATTTTATGAAAAATGGAGCGTATTTTCGTAATTGATGTACTCAAATCTTCATTGTCGTGATTGCCATCTCTTCTATACTCAATTTGAATGTTCATTTCTTCATCACTATCTCTTTTCTTCGTCACTATCACTTTCTTCTTCACTATAGTCGTCAGAGTTATTAAAATTTTCTTCGTCACTATTATTTCCATTTTCATTATAAGTGTTTAGTGACAGGGTTTTCATCAAGTCCTGCACACCTAAATTCAAAACATGCGCCATACAGCGAAAGTGTTGGTTTTCTGCATCGAAATTAGGAAGTAAATTTTGCAACTCTATCATAAATTTTGTATTTGCAGAAGCATTATCAACGGTTATGCCTTGGATTTTACCTTCTAATTCGAATTCTTTTATACATTTATAGAATACTTGGGCGATATCTTGACCAGTATGCTTTCCGTGGATGCAACGAAATCGAGTACCATTGATTGGTAATTCCAGTCATTATCAATAAAATGAATTGTTATACCATAAAACGATCGGTTGGCTATCGATGTCCAACCATCAATGGTAAATGATATTTTTGATGTACATTTTTTAATTGACTTTTTATACACGTTCGAAGCTCGTCAAACCGTTTTTGTACTTCTCGGCGAATAGTGAATCTGCTTGGAAATTGCAGGTTGGGATTTATCAATTGGAAATAGTCTTGAGTATCTTTGTCTTCAAAAAATGAAAAAGGAAGATATTTTTTTGAGATCCAATCCACTGTTGTGGTTATAAAACTTTTATTTTTATAAGAGACCTGAAATTAAAAAATTCTCAATAATTAGCTTTGAAATAAGCTTATTTACATGATTTTTCGAGTAATTACTAATTCAATTAAAGCAACACAATAAATTTTAATTCGGCTCTCAAAATCTAAATTTTATGTCAAATATTC
>NW_025402486.1:0-12059 GCF_020080835.1 Cotesia glomerata
CGAATATCGTGGAATCCATCCTTTCTAAGATTAGTTCCTGTACCTCTTTCATCACATCGATCTCAACCACGAGAGAAGGAAGAGAAACCAGTCCAGGATCTACCGATCGACAGCTCAAACTTCAATCAACAACAAAATTCGTAAGGGACGAAGGTAAGTTCGGTTTCTGTAATCGACTTCTCTTTAAATTCACCGTTAGGAACCCTGGTTACCAGGAGGCGTTCGAAATCCACATTAAAAATAAAACTCTTGTAGTTTATCTACAAGAGAAAATCTATCGAAAGGCGTGTCCGAGCCTCCTCAAGGCCCACTCTACAAATAATTATTTAATTATAATTAATTCGGACATAACAGATTAGATTTTTGGTGGCAGCGGTGGGATACGAACGCATCCTTTCGGCTTACCACAAACGGAAGTTCTATTTAAAAATTTTCAAAATTCTTTAACTTTTCGAAAATTTTGGCAAAATTGTCACTCAAAATTTAGAAAACGGAAATTCTTTTCCCTTATGAACTGATCGATCCTTTAAATACCGTCTTTATTTCAAATTTCGTTCGATTTAGGGCGTTGGCTCATAAAGTTTAAAATTTTTTTTTATTCCGAGTAAAACACCGTTTTATTATTTCTTTATTAAATTTTTGCTTATAAAATTTTTTTTTGCTGATTCAGTCATTCCAGTTGATTAGTACAGTCATAATCTCACTCTTTAAACTCACCGAGTGTTGTTACAATTAGTTTTGCTAACGCAAAAATCAGCTCTCTAAAAATTAACTTTCGAAATATTGTTAGACTAAGGCGTCGGCCCTCAACAAAAAAAAAGAAGAATTATATTTTTATTTGTTTTAAAACATTATTTTATTCATTCCCTCAATATTATTTTATTATTTTAATATTAGACTGTTGCATTTAAAAAGGAATTTTGCTGACTAAGGCTTTTAGTTCCTTAACGCGTCATCCGTTGAAATTCCCGTTGCAACACACTTAGCTATCGCGTTTCAATTTTGCTGACGCGAAAAATTATTTTCAAGTTCATCCTCATCTTATTATTTTTATCTTATTATTTTTATCATATTAACAGCTGTGAACCAGTGCTGATTAAACTCTACGATTTGCTTACGGGGTTCTGCTGCAATACCAGCAGTTCCTTCACCCGAAGGTCATTTCGAAACACCTTGCTGCTGTTTTACGAGCAACGAGGATCGTTCTCGAGGTTGATTCTTCGATTTAGTAAATTGTGGGTTTATTCTTTACACCCTTGCGACACAAAATCTCCTTCTTGGAATTTTGCTGCTGTCTATCGAGCAACAAAACTCTATTGGAAAATTTTGCGAGCTACACAACACTTTCCTTTTTTTTCTCCCCTCTTCGTTATCGAACTTATGACGTGCTAACTATAGCACCAATAAAAATATATATATTAATGGTCCGACACTCGCGAAGCGGTTTTAAATTTCAAATTCGAAAAGCTTACTCAGACTTCTTTAACGGTCAAATTTACCACCGTCCCTTAATAGAATCGCGTTATTGGGAAGATCCTACCTTCGTTGCCCCGTCCTCTTCGGTCATAAGGAAAGGAAATTCACAACTGAAAGTGAACAGAAAATTTGTATTAAAACGCCGTTAAACGGGGCTCCATCAACGAGTAAAGAGAAGACCGTTTCGAAACCGAGCAACGCGATCCCTATTGAAGTTTACACCAAAGTCGTCAACTGGATAAATCAGATCCCAGTCATCCAATTAAATTGTCTTGTCAAAGAAACGCCATCTAAGAAGCCTAGGATAATAAGTAACATCCCAGCTCCAGCCGGACTATTTAAACTACCTCTTATTCCCAACTCGAATAAAGCCAACAGCTATGGCACCTCCAAATCCAGAACAAGTAGCAGCAGCAGCAGCAGCAGCAGCAGCAGAGCGGGCCAGACTCGAAGCGGGCGGCTCCGCAGGGAACGAGAGGAAGCCGAGAATGAAGCTAATCGACAAAGGGGTCAAATTATTCGACCTCACGCGGAACGAACCCGAAAGGGACTACTATAAAATCACCAAGGAGATGGAAGAGGCTCTCCCACGTTTACCGGAGACGGAGACGTCAGCTATGAAGAATTCGACAACCGTCTAAAAGATTGGCTACATATGATGCCCGAAAATAATCAACAGCCCTTTATCGGACGCATTCTCCGGAAGCTGAGGGGTCGTGCAAGAAACGTCGTCGAAGATATGGAAATCCGAACCGTACAAGAACTCGTCAACGTTCTACGAAGCCACTTTCGGCTCGGAGATCCGCTTCGAATAAACTTAGCAAAATTAACTTCAGCCCAGAGGGGAAAATTCGAAGCAGTCGAGAGCTTTTACTACCGATTAAGATCTATGCTTCGTAAAATACAGAATGCAGTCCCAGACGCCGATCGTGTAGCCATTACAAATCAAGCTCACCGTCTGGCGGTTGATCTATTTTTCGAATCTTTACCAGATTATTTGAAATGCCTCGCCTCAACTCAACAGCACGCAACATTAACCGCGCTATATGAGTCAATTCAAGAACAAATACTGAAATACGATAACAATATGAGGCTTCAGAATCCGAAACCTTCGCAAAGAGAATTTCCTCAAGATCAGAATGGGAATCACTATCCTCGCAACAACGGCCCACGAGGATATTTCCAAAATAATCAACAAGGACCCCCAGCCCATGGACACCCGTGGTCCAAACCGGAAACAGATCTCTATGTCAATCCGAAACCGGTTGCATTCGCCTACAATGCACCAGGCATATCAAATTTCGCTACTGAAGAAGCACACTACTACGAAGACTATCCAGTTACAACCCAAGGCTGGTATGGACTACCACCTTGCGGAAACAGCGAATGTGAACACTCAGACTGCGAAGATCCGCAAGCGATGGCATATTCCGTCAACAATAACTATCCTCAAAATAACAACAATTACACACAAAGAAATTCCCAATATCGCCCTCCCTATCAAAATCCAAATCATCCTGGAAATTATAATCCTTCCTACAAACCGTACACCCCCCGTGCTCCCTACAACCCTCAGTATAATCCTCAATACTCCCCACAAATTAAACCCCAATATTCTTCCCAAAACTCCGAATATTTTCCTAAAATCAACGCCCCCAATACCAGCAACCAAGAAGTCGCGGAATAGTGCAATCAACCCAGCCGTTGCAAGGACCATCTCCAGTTACACCAACGGGGATATACTCCGAATCATCACCCGTACTCTTAGAAAGACACATTAAGAGCTCCGAGATCTGCAACTGCCCAGGCTGCCCGAAGAAAAACCTCAAGAAAGAAGAAGATCCCTTAGAGCCTTCTTTAAACTTGATGGGCGCTCGTCCGACCGAGGTAAAGACGAGCCAGCCCCAACTGCCTCAACAAATGACGGCAGCTATGTACCGTCAACACAATCAGTAAATGGAATCGCCCTAGTGACCGGCCGAGGACCAGTAATCACAGTTAAAAATCTAAATTTCTTAACAACAACTGTGAAATACTGATTGATTCCGGAGCAAACTACAATTTCATCAGCATCGAAGCGCTAGCTGATGACACCACCTTCATTTACGAAAATCTCGGACAAGTGGGAGGGATCGGAACAAACAAACAACCGATTATCGGACTCGTCACCCTCACTCTGTTCGACAAGTCCATCCCGTTCCGGATAGTACCTCGCCGACTAGGAGGCTACCTAGCCATCCTCGGTAGCGAATTTCTTGCAAAAGAACAAGCCAACATCTCGTTTTATTGGCATACAATGGTCCTGAGAAGCCAGCCCGTTCGCCCGATCCCGTTCATCATCAAGCGAGGATCCTGTGAATCTCAAATGCTCGCGGTGGGCGGCGGCCCCAAGATCGAATTAGCATGTCCGCTCCTACTTGGAAAATATCAACGCTTCATCGTAGACACAGGAGGAGACGTCACAATCATCAATAAATCAGCTCTTCAGCCTGGAACTTACATAAACCCGAATAACCGATTAATTGCACGGGGAATCAGCGGCGAAGCAGTACAAACGCTCGGTACAGTCGAGTTAAAAATTTTCGGCCTACCAGTCCAATGCCAAGTAAGCCGAGAAAATCTACCGGTCCCTGGTTACGGGCTACTCGGAAACGACTGGTTAGAACATGAGAAAGCCGAGATCTCATACTACGAACAAACTCTCACCGTCATGGCTCGACCTCTAGAGCCCATACCTTTTAGCCTAGACATCTTCGAGCCGTCTATTTTTACCGTTCCTCCCAGAGCAAAAATGTTCGCTCCAGTTCCCATCAAAAATCCAGAACTGACCCAAGGATATTTGCCTCGAATAGACCTTCCAATAGGCCTATTTATGGGCGACGCTTTAGTAACTGTAGACGGAGAAATGGCCACTTGTATGGTCATTAATACAACTGACGAGCCCGTCACGATCGAACTAGACCCCCAAATCCTCGAAGAATATGAATTTCATATTGAAGAGCCACTCAACAGTTCCAGTGACTCTTCAGACGACGACCCAGCAAAGATCAAGACCATCGAACAACGGGCAACGGAAATTTTAAATAAATTTCCACTACAACATCTCGATATAGAACAACGACAACAAATCACCGACATTGTCCAAAAACTTCACCGACATCTTTCACCTACCTGGCGACAAATTAGGATGTTCTAATCGAGCAACCTGTAAGATTCCGACTATAACTGATAAACCAGTCAACGTGAAACAATATCGTTTCCCTAAACAACACCAGGACGAAATTCAACGGCAGATTGACAGCTTGATGGAACAGGGAATTATACGGAACTCTAAATCTCCATATAATTCCCCAGTATGGGTCGTCCCAAAGAAAGCAGACCCTAAAACAGGAGTCAAGAAATGGAGAATGGTAATCGACTTCAGAGATCTAAATAAAATTTCTATAGGAGACGCATATCCATTACCTTCTATAGTCGGCATTCTGGATCAACTAGGAGATGCTCTCTACTTCAGCGTCTTCGATCTTGCCAGTGGGTTTCATCAAATAGAAATGGACCCCGAAGACGCCCACAAAACTGCATTCTCCACTCCATTCGGACACTTCGAGTACGCCAGAATGCCCTTCGGACTAGAAGGAGCTCCAGCCACGTTCCAAGGATGATGAATTCAACTTTGAGCTGCTTACCATGGATATTAATCTACTTAGACGACATCATCCTTCACGCTCGCTCTCTAGAAGAACACGGAGTCCGCCTCAGACGATTATTCCAAGTACTCCGAGATGCAGGGCTCACACTTCAACCAGACAAATGCAAATTTTTGTGCTCAGAAGTCGACTATCTCCGGACATGTCATCTCTCGAGACGAGGTGAAACCCGATCCTAAGAAAATTCAAGCAATCCGAGACGCTCCGAATCCACGTAATCAACGAGAGATGAGGAAATTCCTCGGCCTGGCGAATTACTATCGCCGATTCATCGACAACTACGCCCTTCGAGCTAAACCGTTAACCGACTTAACTCGAAAAACGAAACCTTTTAAGTGGTCGAAAAGGCCGAAAGGGCCATTCAAGACATCAAAAACGCCTTGTGCGAAAATTCAACTCTTTCATTCCCAGATATCGACAAGCCCTTCATCTTAGCGGTTAGTTCCTCAGAAGAAGGCATAGCAGGAATTCTGAGCCAAGAATTAGACTCCACTGACTCAGCAGGAAATGTAAATAAAAATGAAAAAATCGTAGCTTGCACATCCAGAGTCTTACGTGACGCAGAATTACGTTATACCCCAGACGAAAAAGAATGTCTCGCCGTTGTGTATACCATCCAGCAATTCCGGCCTTATTTATACGGTAAAAGGTTCACCGTTCGAACAAAAGTGCCTGCGTAGCCTGGCTACGAGACACGCACGATCTCACAGACAGACAACGGAAATGGCGATCAAAAATCAACGAATTCCACTTCAAGATCGCTATCCGGACCAACGTCGGAGATCAATACGCAGATGCACTCTCATACAACCCAAAGGACGTCCAGAAGGAAAACAAGAGCTCCAAGAAAGGAAGGAACGCCCTAACGAGCCCTCTGGAATCACCAGTCAGAAAACATACCAGAAACCGTCTTGTTACCGGCAGCAGGAGTCGAGAAAATCACAGCAAATCCTCCAAAACGCCGCCCCGGACGACCTTTAGGTTCGAAAAATCGACCAGCTCTCAAGAGCGCTCCAGAGAGTCGACAAACAATTGCCTCTCGATTACGGTCCGAACTACGCAGAGGATCTCATAAAAATCCCACTAATTACATAGAACCCGCCACCTCCAGCAACGACGAGGAAGCCCAGGATTAACTCAACATCACGTTGGAGATGACGATGTGTTCCACACTCCAGAACCTAGAGGGGAAGCTAGTCCATCTCTACCAGCTAGAGATTCAATTAGGGAACTAACTCCCCGGCCTATTTTGACTCTGGTGACGATGGAGACGAAGAAGAAGAAGAGATCCCCGTAGCTCCACAACAAACAGAATCATCTGGAGAAATCACTGAATCATCCGGAGAAAATACTCCCAACGTTCAAAACACCATAAGAACGTTTGAAGAGTATCCGATGACCAAATCCACACCCATCCCGACCTCCCTTATCACCAACAATCCCTAAAGGAAATCCCCGCTGGTGGAGACCAGTACCTGCACCAAGTCCTGACGTAATAAAAGAAGTAAAAAGATCTATCGAAAATTTTCAACAAATAAGATCATTGGAGAAGACATTCAACGAAAAAGAACTCGGAGAAGCCAGCGAAGAAGCTGATATGACCATAAACGAGTTTATCTCGGAAGAAGCAAACGAGGACCGGGATAGTACCAGTGCCGTCAGTGAACCAGACGACACAGTGATCTTAATTCAACCTACAACAAGAGCCGGAAATTAATCAAGAAAAATCTCACACAGATGACTTCTCACCTAGAACCGACACCACTGATACCACCATCCAACTAGCTCCAGAAACACCAACTTTAGTTCGTACAATGATAGAAAATTTTTGAATCACAGGGCATCAAGTAGGATCCAAAGTCGAAATTAATAATCGACACTAGCCCTCACCAAGGGTCAACCCGTATAGACCCATACCAGATCAATCTGTCATCACTCAGATGAGGACCAGACTATCGGAACTACCCACAATAAATACCACAGACTCACCTGGCGCAAGTTCCAGCCGGTTCTTAGACTTCGGTTCTCCTGTAGCAACTACTTCTACAGCGCCCGAGAACACAGGAAAATCAACGAAGAGAGTCTCTTTCCTGGAACCTATACCCCAAACCCCGGGTATAGCCGATAGTCCACCTAACTCACACGAGCTACCTAACGAGGAAGAAGACGCGACCTCTCGAGAAACATCCGTAACTCCAACTGCTCAACAAAATCCAGAAATTGCAACTCCACCGGCAAACAATAACTCTCCCACGCCAATATGGCCTCACGGTCCCGAGAGAAAAGCAGCAATCACCATAGAACCTCTAGAAACATCCTCCGATGAGGAAATAGTCCCCAAATAATGACCAGCCTCTAAACAAAAACCTAGAGGGGATGGAAAAATCAATAAACCCGGAAGAATCAGTGTCGAATAGACCCGATGAACTAAGAGTAGTGGAACTATTAAATAGCCGAGATGGACTCACTTACGCTCGAGATAACATCGCTCACTTTATCACTACAGACTGCGAACTAGCCACTCCAACAGCAAAAATTACTCCGTGACCTCAAATTCATCGATGTTGACGACCTGAAACAGGCCAAGCCACGTAAAGGAGACGTCCTGGTGACAAAAATTGGCAAATATCGGGTTTTCTCTATCTTCGTCGGAGAATATCATCGGACTAAAATATCCAGTGAAGATTTAATAAACGGCCTCCAAAGCTTTCGTCTCGCATTGGAGCGCTACGAAATTCACTCCCTAAGAATGGCCCAAAAGGGAGATGGATTCGGTTCCATAAATATACAACAACACCTGCTGAAAGAACTACGAGATTGCCCCGTACAAATAACACTCTGTGACGGAGAAATCTCTGTACCAGACGAAGAACTACGGCCCGAAATTATCAAAGAAAAACACACAAGCCTGATCGGAGGACATAAAGGAGTCCTCAAGACTTATTGGAGAATAAGAGAAAATTTCTACTGGCCAGGAATGAAAGAACAGATTTATCAATACATCCTGAGATGCGACACTTGTCAACAGAAGAAATTATCCAGAATAAAAACTAAACAACCCATGGTAATCACCGATACACCGTCCGACGCTTTCGAAAAAATCTCAATCGACACCGTAAGGGCCACTACCTATGACCGCAAAGGCAACGTACATATCCTCACTATACAGGATAATTTTACAAAACATTGCGCAGCTATAGCAGTACCAGATATCAGGACCCAAACGATTGCAGAGGCCCTGATCAATCAATATATTTGCCTATACGGATGCCCGAGAACGATCTTGTCGGATAGAGGAACATCATTCACCTCAAAACTCTTAGCAAAAATGTCAGAAATATTAAAAATAAGAAGAGTAACAACTTCAGGATACTATCCTCAAGCTAACGGATCACTGGAGAGAAGCCATCAAACTCTTGTCGAATATCTCCAGAGTGTTTGTCGAATCCTTCTCAGATTGGGACGAATACTTACCCATGGCCATGTTTAACTATAACACCTCGGTCCCATAGTGGGACAAAATTCACGCCTCATGAGTTAGTTTTCGGTAAAAAGGCTCGCGCTCCAACCGAGTTCCCCGATTATGAAAAAATCGAAACATATCCTGATTATCTAATTGACTTAATGAATCGATTAAATCACACACGGGCGTCGCTCGCGATTCACTTGTCGAATCAAAATTAAGATCTAAAGAAAGATTCGATAAAATTTTAATAGATTTTCAAGTAGGAGATTTCGCTTACAATTTGAACGAAACTCGGAAAAATAAACTCGATACCTACTATAAAGGTCCTTTTGAGATCGTAGAAATTACCGATAAGGGCTGTCTGATATTAGAACTTCCCAATGGAAAACGCATAATCAAACATCCCAGCAAACTGAAAAGAGCTATCGAATAAAATAAACACACTCCTGTTACAGACGATCTCGCCCACACCGAGTAACACGATACAAAAAAAAATAATATAAAGAGACATGCAGCTACTCCAAGTCAACATATGCTGCCTACTCATCATCCTTGTAGAATCAGGTCAAGACGCCCCTAATAATTCAACCGGCTTCATCAACCCAGGAATCCTATATGAAAAATACAAAACTATTCATCTAATAGAACGAGAATGGAAAATAGTCTCTACTATAGACGTCGGAACCATCACCAATATATCTCCTTGGCAGGAGATGTCATCACACGGCGATAAAGAAGGCCGCCAAACTTGTCTATCATACTTCTCTCCCCCGGAGTGCGAAATCCTGGAAAAAGAAGCTATATTAAAAAGACTTAGAAAGAGAGACAGAGGATGTGATCAATCGATTAAAACAAAATCTAAAACAAGCAGACAGTACTACATCAACTAAAATCCGAAACCGAAGGACGCCCTGGTTTGGATTCGTAGGATCCCATAGCACGCAAAGCCTTCAGACTTATGGATTACGACGACCACGAACACATTTCTCATGAAATAGACAAATTATACAATGACCAACGAGAGATAACAACACTCGTAAACAACTCAACGCATATAATAAAATCAGAAATAAACAAAATCATCTCCGATCAAAAAACAACACTAAGGCCAGAGTCACTCTGCTGTCCAACACAATCAATAGCTACGCCACCAAGGTCGGGAACGAGATCGAGAAAATGAAACTACGTCTACATTTTATGCAAGAGCCGACGAAAGAGTACAAGAACGTCGAGTCTATTACGCTACCTCAAGGAAGCTGAGTCAGCGATAGAAGACGCTAAGAGAGGGGTCGTCCCAGGAGGAATTCTTTCACCAGATCAACTGAGGAATGCAACCAGAGATATTACAATACGTTTTCCCCACCTAAACCCACCTCAACCAAGTGGACCACGTAAATCTCCAGATCTTATCCAACATCGCAAAAGGTGAACACAGGAAGAATAGATAATAAATTCCTAATTATAATCACCCTACCGTTGCTGAACCAAATCACATTCAGCCTCTATCAAAATAAGACCTATACCTGTCCCTCAAACAATCGGAGGAGCCATGAGGAGCCTGCTGATCCGGCCAAGCAAGGACTACCTCGCAATAGACGCCTTACAAAATCAATACTTTTTAGCGGACACGGAAACCATCAAAAATTGCAAAACAATCTCAACAGACATAGCCTGTGAAATTAACGTCCCCCTCAAATTAATAAAAGACAACACAGAGTGCGAACTACAGCTCTATTTAAAGCCAAACAACGAGATAATGAAACAATGCGACGTCCGAATATTACCTAAATGTTCAACACAACTAATAAAATTACATCAATCGAATTCCTGGGCTTATTCCACCTGTAAGCCAGAAAACTTTATAACAACATGCGACTCAAAAATACGCATCGAACATCAGATCCATGGCTCGGGTACCTTCACCTTATCCCCCGGCTGCGTCCTAACAAATAATCATCTTGTAATCAAGGGGACCGAAGAAGAAACAGACACAATCGGTATCTTCGCCTTCCCCACCATAAACTTAACACATCTGGTGACTAACCTCACCGAAAAACCAAAACGACCTCATCTGCTGACAAACATCGCCGAAGAACCAGTAGGGGAAAATACCCTACTCTCCATGGGGCGACAGCCTCGAAGGTAACGAGAACAGACTCACGAGGGTGGACTCCACCATCAAAGAAGAATCAAAGCATCGGTACATCACAATCGCAAGCACACAGGCGCAGTGAAAACTTTCGAATTATAACATCCACTCGCACTTTTCTTTTGGATATTATTACTACAGTTGTTACGTTGCAACTTGCCTCCAAACCTCTGCAAAAAAAAAAAGAAATTCAAAACAAAGAAAACAAAATCATCGTTCCAAAAGGAAGGAAAGACAAACAGGAAACATTCGAAGACTCACAGACACAATTTCCAACATACTTAAACTCGACCAGGATCCCCAGGACCAACAGAAACACCAACAAGGAGTCTACCAGGAGGTTCACAGTGGACAACAGAGAATAACACCATCAGCACGCCATCCCGGACCGGCATTCGAGCTCGCCGACTACGACTACAACTAAAATGAATAAAGAAATTAAAACAAGACAGAAAAATATCTCATAGTAAAAACTACATTTATATATATATATTCTTCATTTTTTTTTTAAAAATATTATTATTAAATAAACATTAGAATTAAGCACATACATTTACCTATATATATTTTATCGAGAGAGAAAGAAAAAGGGAGAATCTGGAGTAACAAATAAAAATTTAAAAGGAAAGAATATTAATTTCAAAAATTTTTTTCTCTTTCAACTTTAAAAAAAAAAAAAAAAAAAAAAAAAATTTCTCCCTCTTCTTTCCCTCTATAATACAAATTTTGTGTGGCAATAAGAGAGAGTAGCAACCTGCAATATAGAGACGCAACAAACTAAACATAATATTTCTGTTTTAAGTGGTACAAAAGTAAAGAGTCATCTGTCGGCGATTTGAATTATTAAAAGATCAACACACAAAATCAACCAAAGGCTCTGTTTTTAACCGCGGCAAACTAATTACCATAAGTAGACTTGAATGGTAATGAGTAACGGCGATCAAATCAGTAGAGCTTCATTATCATCTACTGACTAAAAAACGACCGCCTCGCTTCAAACCACGCCTACCCACTTACGCAACACTTACTAATCTCTCGCTCTTCGTTCAACAGTAACCAAAGACATAATTCTATTAATATCCAAACGCAAACACAAATTTTTTTTTTTTAAAAAAGTATCAAGAATACTACTAACAATAAATATAAACAAAAAAAAAAAAAAAAAACATATATGATAAGGAAAGAACTAAATTAAAACTATTTAAAAGTAGGATTTCAACTAGAATTTAGAATTAAAGCTATAAAGAATTAAACTATTTAA
>NW_025402487.1:0-2266 GCF_020080835.1 Cotesia glomerata
TAATTAACGTTCAGATTTAGTTTTAGTAAATTGGGATACATAAAAATCATACTTGATCCGGGTCCACAAGAATTGTTTCATTGCTGTGACTGCAGTTTTTTGCAATTTTTTGGAGTTTTTTGCATTATGCTCAAAATTGGAGGGTGACCGAGTCAAACGGACTTGAAATTCGGATTCAGTGGATCAATATTCATTTCAATAGGTAGGTCCGGTCCAAAAGTACATACCCACTTTTTTTTTGTGAAGCCGTAGTTATGAATGACTATATATTTTGGATATATTCTATGTAACAACTATATTTATTAGATATTTGTAAGATGATTCAAGAACTTTAAAAATTTAGGCATTATAACGATATCATAATGGTTGATTATAAAAATATACCCAATGTTATAATTTTTTTATCAACTGTTGTTTTATTATAAAGTATAAAAAATTACGATAAAATAATTGTGATTCATTGTTTTCTTGTAATTAAGTAAATTTATCTCAAAAGGCAACTCATTGAAAGGGTTCAGCTATTAATCTATCTTGTAGAAAAAGTAAATTCTTTACAAAAAGGTCCTTTGCAATTTTAGTGTCGAATCAATAGTTTGGGAGAAAAATCAAAAAACCACGACTTTTGAGTAAAAATCGAATATACAATTTTTTACTGAGGAGATAGCTCATCGTGGAAATAAACTGTCAGAGTTTTCAAAGAGGAAGGATCCCTCTACAACTTCCGCCCATGGTCATATGAATATCATGAAATGTCGCTATGCTGTAGATAATTTGAGCAAAAAAAAATAATTTTAACGGGTTAATTATATGAGTAAACTTAAAATTTATCCAGCGAGTACTTAAAATTGAAATTAAGTACTATCCTTTGGTGAGAATTTTTTTTTCATGTAAAGAACAATATTCCGTCAGCAGAAGTAAGAAAAAAAAATATTCGTCTCAAATGAAGCACCCTAAACTAACAATTGTAACGTCCACGTTTTTCAAAATATAATTATCTAGTTAATCCCCAGATCGAAATTTGCTCGCCGGAGTCCAGGGTCTTAAACGGGGAGTTACATTATCAATAGCAAAATATAAACAAAACACTTCATTTTAACGCGGTTCAAAATCGAGAAACAATATAAGCAATATACACTAATACAATAGAAACTTTCTATCCAAACATACACGACGGTATTCACGATTCAAACTCAAAGCACTTGGTCTACAAAGTACTAACTGGTTTCCCAATAACACCCCCTCACAGGGCGACTAGCCGTCATCCCTGTGGGGGTCTAAGCATCTACCCTGAGAGCAGAGGTGGAGAGTATCCTCCTCGCTTCCACCTACAAACTATGATCACCTACCGTACCTTAGCTGAAGGCTTCGGCACGGGGAGTAGCACTTTCATCCGGTCGGTTCACGATACTTACCTGGGCCTTGGTCAAACTCCAGGTAGAGTATCATCCTCTAGAATTACTTGGTGAAGAGTATTCGTCCGAGTAATTCTCCCGAGAAAGAATTGCTTGTCAAAATTATTTTCAAAACGGAACTTAACATATTTTTGAGCCATCACTACAAACGAAACATCTTCGCCATCTATCGAGGCTCGCGCAAGCTTAACACTCGTCGAAAATTTTTAAGTTTTTATTTCCCAAACACAATTCTTTAAAATAATAATCGTCATTTCTTTTATCAACCATCCATTCGTTTCGTCAAATTCACAATTCTTTAATATTTTAATCCTAACTTCTTTCATTCTCTATCCATTCGTCGCTTTCCCATACTAAATTTTATTCGGAACTTAAAATAATTTTCCCAGTCTTTTAATTTCTTTTACAATTAATTTCTTTTGCTCGCTTAATTCGCTCGGCTTCAAAATAATTTCTCACACGCTCAATTTCTTAATTTAATCATAACTTTGGTAACAACAGTATATTATTATTAACTAAATAAATAAATAAACTATAAAGTACAGAAACTGTACTTTCAGAAAATCCCCAGGGGGTAGAAATTCTATTCAGTATAGAAGTAGTTATTTCACAAATAAGATGTTTATTTTTGCTGTAAGATGGACGGCGGAGTTCACGAAATGGTCCACCTTTACAAGCATGTGATGGTTGTGCAAACATGGTTGTAAATCTACTTCTGTAGTACGTTTCTGTTCTTCAGAAACTGTACTTTCAGAAAATCCCCAGGGGGTGGAAATTCTATTTAGTATAGAAGTAGTTATTTCACAAATAAGATGTTTTTTTTTTTTAAATTTCTGAAAGTACAGTTTCGTAGT
>NW_025402488.1:0-2265 GCF_020080835.1 Cotesia glomerata
TTAATAACTTGAAGTACAAATTGTCAAGTTTTCCCGTGAAAATTCACACGGGCGTGTGTAATTTGACGATTTTTCAAATTTCGAACTGAATTTTGAATTTTTTATACTGAAAATTACCTGATCTTAAGAACTACTAGTGATTTACACACAGAGCAGATTTTATTATTAACTTCGAGTACAAATTGTCAAGTTCTCCCGTGAAAATTCACACGGGCGTGTGTAATTTGACGATTTTTCAAATTTCAAACTGAATTTTGGAATTTTTTATACTGAAAATTACCTGACCTTAAAAACTACCAGTGATTTAAACACAGAGCAGATTTTATTATTAACTTTAAGTAAAAATTGTCAAGTTCTCCAGTGAAAATTCACACGGGCGTGTGTAATTTGACGATTTTTCAAATTTCAAACTGAATTTTGAATTTTTTATACTGAAAATTACCTGATCTTAAAAACTACCAGTGATTTACACACAAAACAAATTTTATTATTAACTTTAAGTACAAATTGTCAAGTTCTCCCGTGAAAATTCACATGGGCGTGTGTAATTTGACGATTTTTCAAATATCGAACTGAATTTTGAATTTTTTATACTAAAAATTACCTGACCTTAAAAATTACCAGTGATTCAATTACAGAGCAGATTTTATTATTAACTTTAAGTACAAATTGTCAAGTTCTCCTGTGAAAATTCACACGGGCGTGTGTAATTTGACGATTTTTTAAATTTCGAACTGAATTTTGAAATTTTCATACTGAAAATTACCCGATCTTAAAAACTACCAGTGATTCACACTGAGAGCAGATTTTATTATCAATTTTCAGTGAAAAATGTCAAGTTTTCCCGTGCAAATTTACACGGGCGTGTTAAATTTGACGATTTTTCAAAATTTGACCTGAATTTTAAAATTTTTCTACTGGAAATAACCCGATCTTATAAATTTCCAGTAATTTACCTGGAGAACACATTTTATTAATAAGTTGAAGTACAAATTGTCAAGTTTTCCCGTGAAAATTCACACGGGCGTGTGTAATTTGACGATTTTTCAAATTTCGACCTGAATTTTGAATTTTTTATACTGAAAATTTCCTGATCTTAAAAACTACCAGTGATTTACATACAGAGCAGATTTTATTATTCACTTTTAGTACAAATTGTCAAGTTCTCCCGTAAAAATTCATACGGGCGTGTTAAATTAGACGATTTTTCAAAATTTGACCTGAATTTTGAAATTTTTCTACTGGAAATAACCCGATCTTAAAAATTTTTAGTGATTTACCTGGAGAACACATTTTATTAATACCTTGAAGTACAAATTGTCAAGTTCTCCCGTGACAATTTACACGGGCGTGTGTAATTTGACGATTTTTCAAATTTCGACTTGAATTTTAAATTTTTTATACAGAAAATTATCTAATTTCAAAAAATATCAGTGATTTATCCTGAGAACACATTTTTTTAATAACTTAAAGTACAAATTGTCAAGTTTTCCTGTGAAAATTCACATGGGCGTGTGTAATTTGAGGATTTTTCAAATTTCGAACTGAATTTTGAATTTTTTATACTGAAAATTTCCTGATCTTAAAAACTACCAGTGATTTACATACAAAGCAGATTTTATTATTAACTATAAGTACAAATTGTCAAGTTCTCCCGTGAAAATTCACACGGGCGTGTGTAATTTGACGATTTTTCCAATTTCGAACGGAATTTTGAATTTTTTATACTGAAAATTACCTGACCTTAAAAACTACCAGTGATTTAAACACAGAGCAGATTTTATTATTAACTTTAAGTACAAATTGTCAAGTTCTCCAGTGAAAATTCACACGGTCGTGTGTAATTTGACAATTTTTCAAATTTCGAACTGAATTTTGAAATTTTCATACTGAAAATTACCCGATCTTAAAAACTACCAGTGATTTACACACAGAGCAGGATTTATTATTAACTTTAAGTACAAATTGTCAAGTTCTCATGTGAAAATTTACGCGGGCGTGTGTAATTTGACGATTTTTCAAATTTCGACCTGAATTTTAAATTTTTTATACAGAAAATTATCTTATTTCAAAAAATACCAGTAATTTATCCAGAGAACACATTTTTTTAATAACTTGAAGTACAAATTGTCAAGTTTTCCCGTGAAAATTCACACGGGCGTGTGTAATTTGACGATTTTTTAAATTTCGAACTGATTTTTGAATTTTTTATACTGAAAATTACCTGATCTTAAAAACTACCAGTGATTTACACACAAAGCAAAT
>NW_025402489.1:0-2263 GCF_020080835.1 Cotesia glomerata
TGTATCTTGCAAACTATTGACATTTTTAAAGATATAAGCTCACCTCGACATTAACTATCGAGACCTTTCATTTGAGTACCCACATCAATTTTTCATATATTTCATATATTATATATATGTATATATGAAAAATATATCAAAAATGCATGTGGGTACTCTAATGAAAGCTCTTGATGAGTGTAACATCGGGATGAGCTTATATCTTAAAAAATGTCAATAATTAAGAAATTACTTTGTATCTTGTGAACTATTGACATTTTTATAGATATAAGCTCACCTCGACATACTTCCGACTATTTGAGTACCACATCAATTTTTTTCATATATTTCATATATATTATATATATGTATATATGAAAATATATCAAAAATGCATGTGGGTACTCTCAAATGAAAGCTCTTGATGAGTGTAAACATCGATAGAGCTTTTATATCTTAAAAAATGTCAATAATTAAGAAATTACTGTATCTTGCATTCAGAACTATTGACATTTTTAAGATATAAGTTTCATCTTCTGATGTTACACTCATCAAGACCATTGGATCATTGAAGTACCATCAATTTTCATATATTTCATATATTATATATATGTATATATGAAAATATATCAAAAATGCATGTGGGTACTCAAATGAAAGCTCTTTGATGAGTGTAACATCGATGAGCTTATATCTTTAAAAATGTCAATAATTAAGAAATGATCTTCGTATCTTTGTGAACTATTGACATTTTTAGTGGACGATATTAGTCATCCTCGATATTACACCTCATCGAGACCTTTCATTTGAGTACCCATCAATTTTTTCATATATTTATATATATTACTTATATATGTATATATGAAAAATATATCAAAATGGCAATGTGGGTGTACTCAAATGAAAGCTCTTGATGAGTGTAACATCAGGGATGAGCTTATATCTTAAAAATGTCAGCATAATTAAGAAATGTACTTCGTATCTTGGCGGAACTATTGACATTTTTAAAGATATGAGCTCACCTCGATATTCTCATCGAGACTTAACATTTGAGTACATCATTCTTTCATATATTTCATATATTATATATATGTATATATGAAAAATATATCAAAAATGCATGTGGTACTCAAATGAAAGCTCTTAATGAGTGTAACATCCGGGATGAAGTTTACTATTTTTAAAAATGTCAATAACCAAGAAATGATCTTGTATCTTGTGAACTATCCGACATTTTTAAGGATACTGCTCATCCTGTTGTTCTCTCATCAAGACCTTACTCATTTTAAAGTACCCACATCTGACTTTTCTCATATATTTATATATATTATATATATGTATATATAGAAAAATATATCAAAAATGCATGTGGGTACTCAAATGAAAGCTCTTGATGAGGTGTAACAATCGGGATGAGCTTTCTCATATCTTAAAAAATGTCCAATAATTAAGAAATACTTCGTATCTTGTGAACTATTGACATTTTTAAAGATACTGCTTTCATTTCATTACAGCCATCGAGACCTTTCATTTGAGTACTGTCATCAATTTTTCATATATTTCATATATTAACTACTATATGTATATATGAAAAATATATATCAAAAATGCATGTGGTACTCAAATGAAAGCTCTTGATGAGTGTAACATCGGGATGAAGCTTATATCTTAAAAAATGTCAATAATTAGAGAAAGTACTTCAGTATCTTGTGGCTATTGACATTTTTTTAAAGAATATAAGCTCACCCTTTATTGCCAATACACCCATCGAGATCTTTCATTTTTGAAGTGTACCACATCAATTTTTTCATATATTTCATATATTATATATATGTATATATGAAAAGTAATATATCAAAAATGCCATGTGGGTACTCAAATGAAAGCTCTTGATGAAGTGTAACATCGGGATGAGCTTATGTCTTAAAAAATGTCAATAACCAAGAAATTATCTTCGTATCTTGTGAACTGCTGACATTTTCAAGGATATAAGTTTCACTTTATGTTACTTATCAGAATCTTTGATTTGAGTACCCACATCAATTTTTCATATATTTCATATATTATATATATGTATATATGAAAAATATATTGCACATGTGGGTACTCTAATGAAAGCTTTTGATGAGAATATTTATTGTTTTGAGCTTATATTTTAAAAAATGTCAATAATTAAGAAAATGACTTCGTATCTTGTGAACTATTGATTATTTTTAAAGATATAAGCTCACCTCGACATACACCCATCGAGACCTTTCATTTGAGCACCCACATCAATTTTCTA
>NW_025402490.1:0-2262 GCF_020080835.1 Cotesia glomerata
AGAGTCGAACTGTAGTTTAGGATCTAATTGAGACCAATTTTTTGCTTTCTCATCAGTCCATAAGCATTCGCGTATTTCTGGTACCGACGCGACTGCCTTAGCGATTCTAGATGTGTAATTCAGCGTTGTTCGTACTGCAATTTGTGCTCCCCGTGAAAAATTTTCTGATCAGACTATATCAGGCCTGATATAAACTGGAAATTGGCCATATCAGACTATATATGCCTTTGATATGAGTATAGGTCAGACTATGTACCTGCCCCGGTAAAAAATTATATATCATTATGTTACATAATTATAAATGAAAATGGCCATATATAATTATGTATAATTAGGTATAATTATATATAATTATTTCCATAGGAAAAAAAAAATCGGCGCGAGTGGTAATCGAACCGGGACCTTACCGCTTGAAATACTAATTCACTACCTGTTTACCTAAGAGACTCTATTTGAAGAATAAAGTTTATTATAATCTATTAAGTAATGCGAATCGTATACATGATCGATCTGTAGTGAACAAAATTTTTTATCTAATTTATTAATTATTAACTGTCAATATTTATATAATAATGGCATCTATATGTTGATTTATAAAATTATCTATGTATACATAAAATCGCAAAAATGATTCTACGATATATTGTTCAGGTACTTCGTTGCTTTAAAATTTATAATTTCTTTGGAATTAAAAAAATAATCGAGACAAAATGAGAATTGAAAGCTTAAATTTTAATGGAATTATTTGTTTAGTATATGGAACTATATATTGCTGGAGTGGCCTGGCTAACAATTTTTGAACTTGACAAAAACTAATAATTTTTGTGAAATTAATTTTTTTTTTTTTTTAATTCCTATTATTTCATCCGAAAAATACTATATATTAAAAAGATTGTTAATCATTGGAGTAACAGACTCTTTTTACATAGAAAAGAGAATGTTTTATGGTAATCACAAAAATACTTCACTGAGTAAAAAAATTATAGAATTTATATGATTCATTTATGAATTTTATATGAATTATATATACATCTATAAGTTAATTATAAATGAATTATATATGTTTTCTATATAATTATATATGAACTCATATATAATGATAAATAGTTTTTTTTTTATTCGGGTATGCCTTTATATGAGTACATAAGATCATTACTTATGTGCTAGTAAGTGGTAAGGCGAGTATATCAGACCATAATGAATCCATTATCAAGTTATATCAACCCTGATGAGGGATTTTTTTTCAAGTTTATTAAAAGTAGTCAAATATATCTGCTTATCAAGTTTATCAAAATATATATAACTCTATAAGGTTATATCAGGGCATATCAGGACCTATTAAAAATAACAATGTAAAATTAGATATGAAAGCATATCAAGTTATATCAAGCTCCGATATAGACATATCGAATTCGATAAGGCTTGATCAGTACTGATATGGCCAATTTTCATATCAGGCCATATCAAAAATAAAAATATGGACATAACAGATCATATCAGGCCAGATATGAACATATCAAAAATTTTTATATGGCCTTATCAGCTCATATCAAGCCTGATCAGAATATTTTTTCACGGGTTCGGTTAACATTTTCCCTAACTCAGTCGTAACGCTCCCTATTTTCCCGATCTCGTGTTTCATAGCTGAATTTGTTTCGTTTCCGTTAACAACTTCGTCCCGTAGGTCGTGAACTTGCAATTCCAATTCTCGGACCGCGGTAGCTTGAGAGTCCAGTGTTCGGACACTATCTCGAAGTTGATTGTGCTGAGTTTCCATTTGTACGATACGGTTATCGATCATTGTGACTCGATCTCGAATGTTTTGATCGCACGCCTCGATTTTTACATACCGTCTCGACTGCAGCTTGTAAATTATTAGTGGTCACTGTAGTAGTCGATAACACGATTAAAGCTTGTGATACATATTCTAATTTACCATCTATTTGATCGACTCGCTGAGACAACCGGTGTATAAAGTCTGTAATAGCTACAGCATCCTTTGCTGGCTGGGATAATTTGTCTTGATTAAATGAAGCCGTTAATAAACTCATATCAATAATCGATGGTATTTGCCCAGGGGTAAGGAGTCTTCCGCGTTTGTTTGTATAGCTTGAGATTGTCTGTCATCAGAAATTGGAAATAGTTTCAACGGAGAATTTAGGATCTGAACCTGTGTCACTTTTGGTTGGTTAATGGTTGCGTCTAATGAGGACTGAGGAGTGATACTGTTTTCTGAAGATTTTTTGGAAATATTTGATAGGT
>NW_025402491.1:0-2262 GCF_020080835.1 Cotesia glomerata
CCCGATTTTTGAAAATCTGAGATTTTTAGCGGGAAGTTAAAAATATATTTTAGCAAGAAACTAATGATTTTTAATTAATGATTTATTTACTTACAAATATATTTATGAATATCAATAAAAATATACAAATATAAATATATATATATATATATATATATATATATATATATATATATATATATATATATATATATATATATATATTTATTTATTTACTAATAAATCATTTATTTTCAATTAATTTTGAACTTCTTGCTTAAAAAGTGAAGTTTTAAAAAATGCCATTCGGCTTCACCCGAAATGGAAGGTAGATTTCATTTGATATATGTTATGTACATCAAATCAACAGCAATGTTATGAGCTTTCACATGAATTTTTCGAAAATTAGCTACCTTATTTCAATCGAAAGTTATTCATCAATGAAGCCACAAAAAACGTGATTTTCACTATTTTGTCCATTTTGAAATGCTACTACTTCGAACCTAATTTATTGATTTCGTCTATCCTAGGACTCATGCGAGCTAATTGTCTAAGTAAATTGTGTACCAAATTTCATTAGGATCTGTTGACAATTTTTGATAGAATAACATTCATAAGTCAGATGTACTACACATTGGCTGAAAATGGTTCAATAGACCTCTTATCTTTGATAAAATAACTGAAAATGGACAAAAACTCAATGTTATACGTTAAACTGATGTGCCAATTCAATTTAAGCGCATTCAATTTCCGATTAGATTGGCATTTGCAATGACTATTAATAAATCCCAAGGCCAAACAATGTCTGTTTGTGGCTTAGATTTGAGCACACCATGTTTTTCACACGGACAATTATACGTTGCATGCTCTCGAGTGGGTAAACCATCAAGTTTGTTTGTATTAGCTAAAGACGGGCTAACAAAAAATATTGTTCACGCTGCAGCATTAAGAGATTTATATTATGTAATTAATTAATTATATGAATAACTAGCCGTTACCCGCCCGCTTCGCGTGGCATAAAATACATGCCAAGTGAAAGAAATATTAAATTATGTTATCTAGCTGCCTAATTATTTATCATGAACGGATTTTACGAAATTAAGACACCCTTAACTACTTAGGGTCTTATCGATTTATATGAGTTAAAATAATCCACAGATTCGGTAGAATCTGGCGCCAAGTTCCGTTCAAATCTGCTGTAAACGGAGCGCCAGACTACCGACTGTGTTTACTGTAAGCAGAACGGTATTTTGAGGTTGCAAAATTTTATTTAATTCTACGGTACTTTTTTTTCCTAAATTGTGCATATTATGCAACAGTAATTCATGCTGACCTCTTTATTTTGGACTGTTATTAATTAATATATATTCACTTTACTGCAACAATTAATCTACCCTTGAAATTATTAAATTTAATCACAGCTTTCAAACTATAGCGAACGCAAAAATTTCGATCCTGACTTTTTTCGATGGGCAAAAGTGATCACCACAGACTAAATAATTCGAGGAGGAAATGCATAGTAATCCTTCATTAGATGGAGAAACTACAAGTTAAAAGATAGATATACTCACAAAGCTTCGCATCTACATACCCACGCCAGGGAAAGCTTCGGCTAGAATTATTTTTACATAAACTGTAGTTTCAAGGGGATAGTTTGCTTTATGTATATAAAAGTGCCGCAACCAACGCGAAGATCTCTTAAGTTACGGGCTACCAATTGTAAATTTTTATTATAATTACAAAAAATACTAAAATCCGAACAAAAACAGTTTCACTGTAAAAAAATCGGCGCCAAGTTCACGTTCATAAGACTATTAAGAAAAAAAAAATTTGTTTTTTCTTTCTACAAAAATATATAAAGTAAAAAATTAAGAAATCCAAGCTAAACCGATATGATTGCTAATGATTTTCGGAAAATAAAAAAAATTTTGTTATAAATTTAAAAATTAAGAAAAAAAATTGGAACGTACTTGGTATGCGTCATTGTTGTATTTCAATTTTTTTAAAAGTCCTAGTAAATAGAATTTTACGAATTTCATTAAAAGTAAAATATTTTGCAACCGCTTGCGAACACTTCAAATACGTTCAAAATTTTTTTTAATTTTTAAATTTATAACAAAATTTTTTTTATTTTCCGAAAATCATAAGCAATCATATCGGTTGCTTGGATTTTTTAATTTTTACTTTATATATTTTTGTAAAGAAAAAACAAATTTTTTTTCTTAATAGTCTTATGAACGTGGATTTGGCGCGATTTTTACAGTGAAACTGCTTTTGTTCGGT
>NW_025402492.1:0-2262 GCF_020080835.1 Cotesia glomerata
CTTTTCCGGAAGCGAAGAAAACATTTCTTTGCATATTGATGTCAACAATTATAGAAGCCGTTCAATTGAAGACAAAACAAAGGCAATTTGAAGAACTTGAAGAAGAATCAATCAAAAGAGATCACTACAAAAGACTGCAGCAGAAACACCGAAGACTTCTCTGCAGGAAAAGGAAACTACAGTAGGAACACCGAAGACTCCTCTGTAGGGAACAATAGGCGCTCCAGCCAAAAAGAGGGGAAGACCGCCTAGACATCCAGCGACCTGATGGAATACGGATTGACCTGAGCGAGGTAATGCCATCATTAGGTCCTGATGTTAATCCAGAACCGACTCTCGACATCCGATGACGAATCGAAGTTCCAGTGAATTGGACAGTTTGATTCAAAATACCAGCGCGAAGAAAAATAACAACAAGGCAACATCGATATGCGTTTAATAAAGTTCAAGGAAATATAGAAAGTTGATTCGGGGAGTAATGGAAGCTTCTAAGATATTTTCCATTATAATTCGAAGGATTAAGAAGAGTGTTCCAAGACAAGACTTTTACGGATTCAGGAAAAGAAACTTCAACAGCGGCACCTGACCGATGTGCCTCTCAGTGCAAATAGTCGATCCTTCTGATCAATGATCCACCAACAATCATCGATGGATAGAAGACAAGAAGAAAATAGAAATAGTTAAATAAGTTTTTTAAATGATTTGTAACGTAAGATAGATATGCGTCCAACGAAAATGACTTAATTGACTTCACACTCGTTCATTTTGATAAATTTCACTCGTGCTTCAGTCTAACGGTGGTGGTGTTATGTAAAGAAATTTTTCTTTACATTATTTATTAACTATGTAAAAAATCGAGTATAATATTTATTAATACAAAAAAAATCGAGTATGATTTTATTTAAATTTTAACGATTGTAAAAGATAATTCGAGTGTGGTCATTAAGTGTTCTCGTTCGATTTTTTACAAAAGGCCCAGGGAAATTTCCGTAATTAGTCTGGAGCCCAGGTGTATATTTAAGAGATTAAATAGATAAATGGGAGTTTTGTTATAATGTAAGCTAACTCACTTAAAACTCAAAATAAGAAATACTTAAAGATAAAGAACATTAGATAAAAAGATTTATTTTAAACCAAAAAGATTTTAGAATAATTTAATTACAAAATTTTAGTGTTGAGACAAATATCGAAATAAATTTTAATAATGCATCCAAAATAATTTTTTAGTCAACAAAAATTAAATATGAAATGAGAAACAAATAAAAAAAAAAAAAAAAAAAAATAGAACTTGAAAGTTAAATCAGTTTTAAAATAAAACAAATTTTTAAAACAATTGAATTTCTAAAATAATACAACAAATTATTAAAACGATAAAACAGAAATATTTCTACAAATAAATAATTAAATTGGTAAGAAAACGTAAGAGAAGTGTTAGTTTCAAGGTTACATATTTATTCATACGATTTAAATAAATAAATTAATGTAGACAGGGTACAAATGTATGTCTTTGTCTATGCGTAAATGCGCTTACGTATACACAAACAACATAGATGAATAATAGAACATAAGAGTAAGTGAGAAAGCTACATGTTGCACTCTGACCCAAGTAGAGGGACTCATGCAAACATTTTTTAGACAAATTTAAGTAGAGAGGGTAAGGGACCAAGAAAATAGACAAATAATTGGACATTTGTTTCCCCAATGAGTGGAAATTAGTAACGCCCCAAATTCGGATACCTCGCAATTGTCACCATTGGAAAATCTCTCTCGTTGTCCTGACGTCCTAGTGTGTTAACATCGTGCAATATAGTTTAAATAAGTCTCAATAGACCACGTGTGTAAATCTTTTGTATAGAAAGTAAATCATTTGTAAAGGTAAAGTAAAATCGTAAAGTGAAACCAACTAAATCAAATTAAACTAACAAGGTTCATCAATTTTTATCAGGTATATTTTAAATTACAATATTTGTGAATTTAGTAATATTGTAAAATCGTTATATGAAAGAAAAAGTTAACTTTTTAATCACTGTAGTCAATTGTAATAATTGTAAAACTTAACTAATGATATTAATTTTTGGACTTAAACAATATATGTATTAAAATTATTCAACTACATCAATTTATTCAAACAAACCTATCATTCTCAATAAATTAAACTCGGAAGTTCCCGGTCTATTAGCCTAACACGCTAGGACCAAATACTTAAACACATTAAATATTTTAAATGTAAAATTAATTAATTATCCTAAATTAAATATTTTT
>NW_025402493.1:0-2259 GCF_020080835.1 Cotesia glomerata
ATAGATAATAAACTTTATTGACCCTAGAACCTTATGCTCCCTCAAGACCATCATAATTATACATTATAATCAGTGTAAAACTCTAAACATATAATTACATAAATTAAAAATAATCACATAATAACTTATTATAATGAAATAATAACGTGAATTATAAATTATAAATTATAATCGTGGTAGATATGGAGACAAGTTGCCAGAAAACCTGGTAATAGCACAGTTAAGCAAAACTAATATCATTCAATCTCACTCAAGGCACAGCAACATACAATAATGACAATCAAAGCTCAATATCATAAATTAATACTTTTTGCAAATAACAATTATAGCACGCACTACTGGAACAGTTCATAATTTTCCAGCTTTGGTTACTTCTGGGGAATTTAGCGCATTCCAAATGCGTATCCCGCGGATAAGAAAAGAGTTCTCAAATATCCGACAATTGAATCTGGGCAGGCGTAAATCGCCGTCACTCCGCTTACATCACCCCTCCTGTGCCACACTTAGACATCAGGGTTCATCCCTGACATAAGCCAGAGCAACTCCACCGCTCCGCGAAGGCACCGGTCATGACGATGAAGCACAGAAGCGACGGCAGGAGCACCATATCATCAGACTAGTAAATAGATTTAACCAAGTCTCAGACACAGCAATAACATCATACTTATTCCCACGAAAATATTCTTTAAAAAATCTGGCGGCCGACGCTCATTCACTTAACGATTGAGCATTAACATGACCTCTCAAACACTTTTTATTAAACAGGGGTCGCAGGTGCCAACCACAATGTCAGAACCCACGCCTCAGGTGATGATGATGATGATACCGAGGGAGCAACTCGCTGCTAATCAAGCAGACCCCGCAAGGACCTACTCCCCGTTGAAGGTAACAGCTTCACTGGAGGCTTATCTTCCACATAGCCGGACGTTAACACACGCAAAAGAAATCCAGACGCTCCTAGCCTGGATCCTAGGATAAGCCTTTTACGCAACATCAACACGAAGCTTGTAAAAGAAGAAGAAGGATAACGCCTATGAACATACACAGAGAGCATCAGGGAACTTGCGCTTTAGGCATTACAGCACCCAGCTTCTCACAGGATTAGCCTCATACACTCTTCCTTATAACTTCTCATCAACAAACCTCTGACTGCCGAACTTAACGCGTACATTGCGATTCATAGCACCAGCCTAGCTTCAAAAAAACCGCTCAGTTTAACCACATCTCTCTCAGCAACCTGAACTCCAATAGCAGCTGGTAAATGACATAAATGTGTCCACAAGTCTTTCACCGCCGCCCCTCTGGAAGCTCACGCAATTGTAATCTCATCAGCTAGCAATTGAGATTCAAGCTGCCCCAGCAAGTTCTCAATATCTCAAAGACTACCATCGCACACCCTCTGCGCAGCACCCTTAATCTCTTCAGCAAAGGTCAGCAGAGGGAAGACCAGGCTGGGCCCTTTTCAACTTCAATCAAGCGCTGCTGAAGCTCTTTAACTGTGAAATCTTCAGCGAGAAAGTTACACTCAGACTCAAATGATCAATCTTTCCCCTCGACTGACACCCAATAGACTTCCACGAAACCATCAACCTTAGCCACCTCATCCCATCCACTCCTCATGCCGATGTCGCCAATCTTATCAATTTGCTCTGGAGCTTAGCACCGATCTCACTGGCCAGATCTCATCAACATTGTGGATACCCCTCAAGCTTCTTATGCTCATCACGTCAATCTTCTCAACACTGCTCTCAGTCGCCTTCATTAATCTTATTCGAAAATGTCGAGAGACATCCGGAACCTGAACCGGACACTTGTTTACAATCTTCGCAGCAGCTAGCGACTTACTCGGCAAATTACAACGAACTTTTACACAAGAGTCATGATAATAATGTTAAGATTCAGCCTTAGTTTGAATCAAAGTCTGACACGATCGGTAATACCGCGAACGAACACAGATCTTACACAATAAGCAGTTTCATTGCAACAGACAACCGCTAGATGGCAGCAATAACAAGGCAGTCAATAAGCAGCAAGAGAAAACGTGCCCCGCAGAAAACACAAATCTCAATCCAAAAACGCAATAAATGTTTTTACTCAAAACTAAAGAACCACACGCCTGGTCAGTAGTGACAATATCACAAAATACTCACAATAATCCACACTTCAACAATAAACAACCCAAAGTCAGACAATAAGCAAAATAATAGACAAAAAGCCACCAGCAATCGGATAGAAAAAATAACGTCCGCTCTGTACTAT
>NW_025402494.1:0-2258 GCF_020080835.1 Cotesia glomerata
ATATATATATATATATAAGCGAAATACCTCACTCACTTCATCACGAGATCTCCTGGAAACTATTCCGCCCGATTGACTTGAAATTGAGCATAGTTACTCCATTCGTGATGTAGACGCTCACTAAGCAACGGATTTACGTACTCCCAGCCAAAATGAATTTTTTCTGTCTACCATCACATGCCCTCCCCCCTCCTCATTCTTTTTCTCCTCCCTCCCGTGCCCTATAATCTTTCCCTTCCCTATATTCTTTGGGAGCGAAATATCATTTTTGACCCCTCTAACCTAAGAAACCACCAGTGGCAGCCGTAAATCACCGCACTCAACCCCCCTACAGCCACACACGCTAATCAACCGTTGCTATGGTTACCATTGTCATGGCATGTCGCTATGGTTGCCGCTGCTATGGTTACCGTGCCGTGGTTACCGCTGCTATGGTTACCGTTACCATGGCTGCTGCTACCATGGTTACCGTTATCGGTTACCGTTGCTATAATAACCGTCAAATGATTGATTTTAAATTTTATCGATTGACTGTTGGGACAGTAGGAATCATAATCATACGTTTTTAAGAAAGAATAGCTAAATCATTAATAACTGAAATAACTTATATGTATTGGAATAATCATGAAGATGAACCTGATTATATCATAACACAGATAAACATAACATATTATCAAGTTGATATTGTTAAATGATTATACCGATTTTAATGATTAAAATTAAAATGGTAAATTGTGTCTGATGCGTCTTCTAAAATTTTACAACGATATCGTTAAATTATTATAAAAACGGTCGATTTAAGATAATTTTAATAAAATGAGTAATAATAAATATATTTTTTATCACCACTTTAATTTGTTAGTGAATTTATTAATAACTAGCTGATACCCGCCCGCTTCGATAGGAATACAATAAATTTTATGGTGTAACCTAGATGAAAATATAAACAAAATGGTTAATTTCAAAAAGATAATGAATATAAATTTTGAATTAGAGAAAGTGATTGTTTGTGATGACCGTGTTAGCAGTATTAAATATAGAGAAAAGTATTTATTATTAACATTTTTAAAATTAAAAAATTATTGACATTTTTAAAAATTAAATAATACTATGAAGCGGAAAGAATAGGAGTTACGGATAATTATTACGTGAATCGTTCCAACATTCACGTAACAGAATAATTGGAGGAGGAAGAGATTGAGAAAGAAATAGGAAGGACCTTCTATAAGAGCTTACGAATATGCGAGAAAAATTCAGATAGCTCGGACAGGATTCGAACCCAGAACCTTCCTGGTGACATGTCGGTTACTCTACCATTTGACCTATCCGGTCTAGACTAAATGTTTAGGATAACATTATTATAATGGGAACGCATCTCATCACACAGTACGTCATGGTGATGCGGAAATCTGTTCTAATGACAGATTTACTGACCAACTGGACCCATTGATTGATTGATTATTAATAATAAAATACTTTTCTCATATATTTAATACTGCCAACACTGGTTATCATAAACAATCACTTTCTCTAATTCAAAATTATATTAATTATCTTTTTGAAATTAATCATTTTGTTTATATTTTCAATCTAGGTTACAACATAAAATTTTTATTGGTATGCCCAGCTTGAAGCGGGTGGGTATCAGTTAGTATATATAGCAGTATATATGTATATATATATATATATATATATATGTATATATATATATATGTATATATATATATATATACATATGTATATGGCATGGTTATGAAAAATATATTAAAAATACAAGTGGATACCAAATGAAAAGCTCGACGAGTGTAACATCAAGATGAGCTTATATCTTCAAAAATGTCAGTAATTAAGAAATGACCTTGTATCTTGTGAACTATTGATATTTTTTAAGATATAAGCTCATCCTGACATTACACTTCATCGAGACCTTTCATTTGAGTACCCACATCAATTCTTTTTCACAGAGTTTTATATATTTATATATTTCACGTATACCGCCATGAAAATATATCAAAGTGCAGAGGGCACCTCAAATGAAAGGCCCTTGATCTGTGTAACATCAAGATGAGCTTATATCTTCAAAACGTCAGTATTTAAGAAATGGCCTTGTATCTTGTGAACTATTGATGCTTTTTTTGTAAGATATTAGCTCGAGGCCCGATGTTACACTACACTTCCATCGAGTCCTTTCATTTGAGTAGGCTCCACATCAATTTTTCTCATATATTTATATATAAGGTACATGCATGAAAATATAT
>NW_025402495.1:0-2255 GCF_020080835.1 Cotesia glomerata
CGTGAGTATATTATTGTTGACGTTTTGAGGTCCTAGAAGTCTCCCGAATGTTTCCAGGTGATGTCCATATCTTTATGTATGTGTGTGGTGTGTGTGTGTGTGGTCGTATAAACCTCTTTAACTAACGGCTCGACCGATTTGATCGCGGTTGGTGCCAATCGAAAGGGCTCGACTAAACTAGATTTTAATACAATTTAGACCGATTCGAACCGGTATATTTTGAGAAATCTCAAAAATACTACAAAAAATATTTTTAAATGTGGTTTTATAGAAGTACTTTTTAAACGACTACTGATCAATCTCCAAAAACTCATCAGCTCTCAACATCAAGAAACCACGTCGATCGCCGCTAGCCCGGTCACAATCTATTCATTCTTTTTAACTTCCCGCTAAAATCTCAGATTTTCAAAAATCGGGAAGTTATTGTTTTCACCCTGTTTTGCAAAAATCGAGGTTTTCATCAGATAAAACGTTTGAGAGGTCACAGGGAAGCTTCCCTGACTATCCCCACGAGGTTGTCACCTATGTCTGTATGTGTGTGTGTGTGTGTGTGTGTGTGTGTGTGTGTATGTGTGTGTGTGTGTGTGTGTGTGTGTGTGTGTGTGTGTGTGTGACCATTGACATTGTGTGTGTGTGTGTAAGTATGTGAATCACTTATAACTTTTGAACAGTTGAACCGATTTCATCGCGGTTGATTGCCATTCGAAAGGGCTTCGCCAAACTTGGGCTTCCTGAGAATTTGAACCGATTCGGATATACGATAGATTTTTGAGAATTTTTGAAAAATCTCAAAAGAATTAGAAAAAATCATTTTTGAAGAAGTGGTTTTTGGAATATCTTTTAAACGGCTCGATCGAATCAATTTCAAAAACTAATCAGCTCTTAACGTCAAAAAACCACGCCGATCGGCGCTAATCCGCGGTCCAAAATCAGGTTGATTCGTTCTGAGAGATTAGCGTGAACGAAATAAAACCGAAAAAAAACCGAAAAAACTGTTTTTCACATAGCACTAAATCATTTCTTTCTTCCGGATCGTTTTTTGATGATATAGGAATAATTTCCAGAGGTTAAAAACCGCACGTCACGCGGATTTGCCGCCAAAGCGAACGTGAAATCAGGTTGGATTAGTTCGAGAGATATCCTCTCGACGAAATATTTGGAAATAAGGATTTTTCAACATAACTTGCCTCGACATTTTTTTGGAATAACTTTCAAACTGGCTCTTTACCGATCGATTCCAAAAAAGCTGATCAGCTGCTTTAACATCCATAAAACCACGTCGATTGCCACCAAAGCTGGTCAAAATCGGTTGATTCGTTCGAGAGGAGACGTATCGTGAACGAAGAAAACCGAAAAAAAGTATTTTTCAGAGTTACTCCGAAATTTCTACAGTTTGACCAATGTGAAACTTAGAAGATTATTTATAAGGCTTAAAAACTACGTTACAGAATTATTAACACGCCATAACCGCTTGTAAGAAAATCGAGTTCATTCATTCAAAGAGTTATTGACACTAGGTATGAACATTCAGAAATGATGTTACATGAAACTTCTATCAGACTTTTTGAGCTCAAAAGAAGCTCAAAAGCATAGAAAAAAGGTATCTTTTGAGCTCGGAGAGCTTAAAACAACACAGATTGTACTTTTTTGAGCTCAGAAGGCTCAAAAAGCAACCAGGTATTAACGGAATTGGCGGGAAGTTGCAGGGATCGCCTTTAGGGTCAACCGTTTTCCTAATTTTTTTTTTAGTTATCGTTGTCGAAAAAAAAACAGAAAAAAATGTTTTTTCGGAATTACATCGAAATTCCTACTTCGATCGATTAAAACTCAAAGACTCTTTATGAGGCCTAAAAAACTGCGTCGAATGCCACCAACCGCGTAAAAATCGGTTAATTCATTCAAAAGTATTTTGGTTTCAGAATTTAAGAAATAATGTTATATTAAACTTTTACCAGATTTTTGAGCTCGGAGTAAGTACAATTTTGAGCGCTTAAATATAAAATTAACGGGAAGTTGCAGGGATGGCCTTTAGGGCCAACCGTTTTTCAATTTTTTTTTTTTATAATATTACTTTTTTAAACCATTTTAGAATCTTACAATTATGGGTTAATTTTGACCTATAACTTTCAGAAGAAAAATGATTAACTAACCAATAGTTTAGACTGAATCGACCTGGTAGAAAATTTGAAATCAAAATATATTTGCCTAACATTATATAGAATAATACTGTAGATGATTTATAGAATATTAGTATT
>NW_025402496.1:0-2254 GCF_020080835.1 Cotesia glomerata
TTCGTAACGTGATTGGGTCGAATATATCATGCGTAATATTGTTATGCAAATGCTACAGTCAGGCGCGCGCTTGCGCGCGAAAAATTTAAATTCTAGCTTAACTAAATCAACGAATGTTTCAGGTGCGAATATTCATTCTCTAAGAAAGAAATACAGATATATCCATTACACACTATAGTGATTGTTTGAGTTTGATTGTATGTAAATCTCCATCGTTTCTATGTTATTTGGGTAGATGATATAAGTATTGGATATCTAAACCGAGAAGCAGTTTAGAAACTATTATTAAGCCTATAGGAAGAATTTGTTGAAAGACTTTTTGTACTGAATTGAAAACTCTTCTACCTCACTCATTGTGCTAAAGAACAAGCAAAATTTTTGAAAACATTGAGAGAAACATTAGAACCAAATGAATTTATCATTATTTGTGATTTTGCAGAAAAATTACGCGTTCGTAGTGCAAAACGCGGCATCTGGTTTTCACTGGAACAATAATCAAGCAACAATTTTCCCAGTAGTGATTTATTATAAAGTAAATGGCGAACTTGAACACAAAAGTTTAGTAATTATTTCAGATTGTAATAATCATGATGCCGTTGCCGTACATGTTTTATCAAATTAATAACTGACTATGTGAAAAGTCTTCCTGAACGTTGTAACAAAATTTATTATTTTTCTGACGGGGCTCCTCAACAATTTAAAACTTTAAAAACTTCGTAAATTTATATTATCACGAAGAGGATTTCGACATTCCTGCTGAATGGCATTTTTTTGCGACAGCCCATGGCAAAGGTCCATGTGATGGTATTGGTGGTACCATTAAACGATATGCAGCAAGAGCAAGTCTCCAACTTGCGGTTGACAAACAAATAACAACGCCTGAAGAACTCTTTGAATGGACTTCTGATCCGGACAACTTGCCAAACATCATAACTAAGTTTTCCCCAGAAGAGGATTATAAAACAGCAGTAAATGATTTAAATGAAAGATTTTTAAAAACAAAACCGATCACAGGAACTCAACAATTACACTGTATAATTCCAGACAAAAATGGTTGTTTGTACATTAAAAACTTTTCAAATTCCAACGAGCACAAAATTTGTAAAATATTTAAACGCCAGAGACGTAATTAATAAATTGTTGAATAATTTTTCAGTCATTGAAAATTTACTTTATTAATCATTAATCCTAGTCAAAAAAATAGAAAATTAATATAATAAATAGAGATTATAATACCTCAGAACCATTAAATAACATTTTTATTGTTATATAAATAGTATTTATGAAAACAAATTTTCATCTTTTAAAATTAAACAAATTTTTTTATAAATAAATAAAAAAAATATAAAAAAAAATCGGCCCTGCTCGGGATTAGCGGGGATAGTTGTCAAATAAATTGAAGTTTTTTTTGAGAAAAAAAAAAAAAATAAAATGGCGGACTTCGAAAAAATGACGATTGTGCTTCAAAAAACCGATTATTTTATATAATTGAGGAGGATGGTTTTACTTGTATCACTGTAGAGTGTTTTACAAGGGAGGGTGGGGAATTATTGTCTCTCCACTTTTTTCTCCGCAATATAATCTCTCAACCCCGTCATTATAACTCTCAACCACTTTTTCGTCCCCACCCCCCTGCATGTCGGGATTTTTTCATGCCCGACACACATGTGCTGCGACTGTGGCCAACTTACGCGTTATAATCAGTACCTGCATTTGCATTACGGTGTTAAATAGTATGGCGGTACTTCTATACGACATTTTACCTCCATAATTATATGGAAACCACAGAAAACCCGACCGATACAGAGGCTGGCAATGAAACGCACATATTCTTAGTTTATAATCATTGAAAATATTGGTGCGCGCCGGAATCGAACCCTGGTCCACTCTTTCGAAATGCGGGTACCGAGCCGATGCAGGGTTATTGCCAACCTTGATTATTTTATATAATTGATCATGTTAAATTTTTTTTCGTATATTTTTTGAAAAGTTCATTCAAAAACAAAAATTTTAAAAAAACGTACCAAAGTTAATTTCTAAAAAGTTATGGCTATTTGAAAATCCAAAGCCATTTTTTTTGAAAAATTCATAACTTTTTTGAGGTTGGACAAAAAAATTCGAAAAAATTTTCAAAAATGTTTTCCAAAGGGTAGAAAAGGATGGAAAAGTTTCAGCAAAATCTAAAGGGGTCGGGTTCAAAAGTGGTCGATTTGGCGTGGAATGCCCCATATGTATATAAAGGATATATATATAT
>NW_025402497.1:0-12048 GCF_020080835.1 Cotesia glomerata
TAAAAATAAATTGCTGTGCGTTAGTCTCGCTAAAGCTCAAAAACGGGTGGACCGATTTCAAAAATTTTCTTTTTGTTATGTTCGCTATAGTTCAGGGATGTTTTCAAAAGAATAAAATTTTTGGATGTTTTCAAAAGAATAAAATTAGAGAGCTTGCCTCGTAACCAATCTACCCGGGTTCGACTCCCCGGTCGAACTATAAAATATTGTTTTTTTTTGTTATGTACGTCCCCCACGGAAAAAGTATATATTTTAATTTTAGTATATATTCTGGAATATATTCTGAAATATATACTAGAATATATCCGAGAATATATTCTAAATATATTCCGGATATAGCCCGTTTTGCCCAAGGAATATATTTCAAAAGTATATAATATATTCAGTATATATACGATGGATCAGACCATAGATCTGACGACAGACCAGACTATAGACCAGAGAAAAATTTGGAGTAAAACGGAATACAAGTGAGTGCATGCCCATATATTCCGGAATATATTCCTTGGGCAAAACGGGTTATATTCGGAATATATTCTCGGATATATTCTGGAATATATTTCAGAATATATTCCAGAATATATACTTTTTCCGTGCGGGGTAGTAAAAAATTTTTACTGTGCTTCGTTTTTTTACCGATAAATTACCTACCGATGTAAAAAAGAAACAAATTCTGATAATCTGCCATATCAAAAAGTGTTTTGTTCAACTTCACTAAAAGTTCATATTAAGGAAGTCCTTTCGCTCCACCCGGGAAAAAATGATCAGGACTGATCAGACCTGTTCATATCTGATCAGGCCTGAAATTAGACCTGAGCAGACCTGTTCATATCTGATCAGGCCTGAAATTAGACCTGAGCAGGCCTGTTCATGTATGATCAGGCCTGAAATTATACCTGATCAGACCTGTTCATGCCTGTTCATGTCTGAAGCATTAAATACGCTCAGACCTGATCAGACCTGTTCATGCCTGCTCATGTCTGTTCATGTCTGTAGCGTTAAATACGTTCAGATCTGATCAGACTTGTTCATGCCTGCTCATGTCTGTTCATGTCTGAAGCCTTAAATACGCTCAGACCTGATCAGACCTGTCCATGTCTGATATCTAGCCAACACTGAGAGACAATTTTATTTAATAGTAATGAAATTTTATTACTATTTAATAAAACGTTTATTTGGCTAATCCCAAATAAAAATTTATTAAATATTAATTAAATTTCCTTAAATACTAATAAAAATTTTATTAAATACTAATAAATGTTTCTTAGTATGTAATGAATATTTATCTACATGTAATATAAAGAAAATTCATTAATCAACTAACTAACAAGTATTGATCAGTAATTAATTGAATAAATAATTAAGTAAAATTGAATTTTGTCGGAACTATATTTTTGAAATACAAAGTCTACAACTGTTGTTATCCGAGTGGATGTTAATTTTTATGCACTTAAATTTAAAAATTTCACAAATGAATCGATAAGAGTTGGACATTATTTAATAAAATGAAAACAGAAGCAGAAAACCAGACAATGTAGGGACGCATTTGTTAAAAATAAAGACTATGATTTCATAAATTCAATCGAATATTTATTTATTTTTATTATTTAAAATCTCTACATGTGATTCGTCATGAAGTAAACAAATAGGTTAGGTTAGGATGTCTTGTTAAAAATCTTAATACTATTTATTAAAAGACTTTACTGTGAAAATATATTTGAATATATTATAATTAATTGATGAATATTAATTTTTTTTTTTGAGATTATTTCTTTTAATGACTTAATATTCGTATTAATGACAGCAAACGAAAGCGTCGTTCGTGGTTATTTTAATAAACACATATTAGTATTTAAGAAAATTTATTAAATACTTATGAAATTTTATTAAATACTAATATAATTTTATTTATATGAAATATAATTTTATTAATATTAACTAAATTTTTCAAGTCCAAATAAACTGTTTTATTACTATTGAATAAAATTCTCTCTCAGTGTAGAACCATATGTTAATGGAGCGAAAAAAAAATACATAGCCGTTCCGAATAAATCACTGTAATATATGATTAATTATTAATAATTAATAAATTAGGTATAGAACTCCGTTAACTATAAAGGATAAATCATGTATAAAATTTGAATTACTTGAAGTAGCTCGAAAGATACTCTCAAGTTAAGATGAATCATTTGGTCAAGAGGTAAAGTGTCAGTCTGAAGAGCGCGAGGTGTACGGTTCCGAATCCCCGTCGGCACCGATTTTTTTATGGACCTGATCCGAGTCAGACATGAACAGATCTGATCAGACCTGAACATGCCTGGCCAGGTCTGATCAGACCCAGTCATTTTCATACCTGATCAGACCTGAAGACTCATGCCTGTTCATGTCTGATCAGATCTGATCATTTTCCGGGTAAAATATATCGGTAACTGATATATTTTATTGCAAAAAAAGAAACCTGAATATTTCGAAAATCTGATTTTTAGTTTTTTTTTACTTCATCTAATCCATGACTGATAGTATAATTCGAGAAATACTGCAAACGTCTGATTTTCTCGTAAGACTCTGAACAAATACTAACATTTAAAAATTTTATTTTTTCAAAAATTTGTCCGGTAAAGTATAATTTAAACCTCACTATAAGATAAATAAGGACCTTAACTATTAGAAAAAAATTAAATTTACTCATAATCTAATATTTTTTATTTTACATTGGCGGCGAAAGGACCTCCTTAAGACTTGTACTACAAGATATTGAGAAAAGTTAAAGTGAATTTCCGGCACTAGATTGTGCATAAGTTGGATTGCATTTTAACGTTAACTTTTACGATTGGATAGCTATCAGGGTTATTTTCGTTTCTTCTTTCTAAATAAAATAAAATTTTATTACAATTTCTTCACTAATTAATCGAAAGGAACTTCGTTCCATCCGGGTGTCCCTTGACACCTCTCAACTTTTTTTTTTTTTTTTATTAGACATGAAAAAATACAGATGGCTCTGGAACAATATCCATCGAGCTCAAGATTGCCAATATAATTATAATATTACATATAAAATATATAGTCTTACACTACGTCTAAGACAGCGAGTGCCATCTGTCGTCTATATTCAAATCAGTCAATATTAATTTTACAAATTCCATTCACATTTTGTACATTAAATTTAATTAAAATAATTCATTTCATTAACATTTGCAACTAATTACATTATATAAAAATATTAATATTTAAAATAAATTGAGACAGTGCATTTAAAATATTACCATTATCTATCCTATTTAGTAAGGCTTCGACGTTATCAAGATAAGACTTTGAGACTTTTTGGAATGCTTTTCTTAATTTCTTTCTCTGAGCTATAAAACGAGGACAAATCCAAAAAATATGATCCGGGGTCTCCTCATCCATATCGCACGGGCATCTTGAGGACGATACAATATTAAGTATAGATAGACTAGCCTTAAGAGACGTGTGGCCACTTCTTAGTCGATTTATTGAAACTAAAGGCCTTCTGGCCAACTGAACACTTTCAAACCATGGTCTAGCTTCTTCCTTATAAAATTTTTTAAAGTAATTTGTACCTTTTAAAGCTGCAGACTCAAGACACCAAGCGTTAAAATCTTCTTTTAATTTCATTTTCCATCTCTTTTTAAAGTCATTGGCTGGCAACTCTAGATTGGAGTCTTTCCCTGTTACAGCTGCCCTTTTCGCCACCTGGTCCGCCCACTCATTGCCACTGATACCCACATGGACAGGTATCCAATGCAGCCTGACCTCTTTTCCTTCCTCCTGCAACTTTAGAATTAGGTCCCGGATGCAGAGTATAATATAAGACTTTTTACCTAAATATTTATTGGAGGCGAGAGCTTCTAACACACTCCTTGAGTCGGAGAATATCACAAATTTCCTCTGAGAAGATTTGAGGATTAGCTTCAAAGCCTCCATGATCGCCATTCCTTCCAATGTAAAGATCGATGCTATTTTAGAAGTTCGAAACTCCAGCTCCACATTGTCACTACCTCCTACTATAGCAAAACTGCCAAACACGAAGTTGGGAGACCAAGAGGCGTCTGTAAAAAAGCATGTTGAACTCTTGAGTACCTCTTGAAATATTTCATTGAAAAAAGCATCACTAGCATCTAATCTTTTAATTTCTTCTCCCTCCGCGAAGGATATCAAGGGTCTATACCATGTAGTACTGAGTTGGTAGTCATAACAATAAGAAATTAATAACTGTTAAATATTAACAATTTCGTTTAATATTCAATTTTCATTTTTATTAACATATTATATAGTCTTAAAAAATCATTCAAAATTAAGAATCAATATATATGCATAATTAATATTAAATTTGAAAAATAAGGAATATTCAAGAAATGATTGATCATTTGAAATAAAGAGATCTGTAGAGGATTATTAGATTTATGAGTTAGTTTAATCAGTACAAAGTAAATATTCACTTTTAATTATGTTTGATAGCCAATTTTAACATGTAGTTTTCACGTCTTTCTGTGCGCGCGCAACATAAAAATTCAATCTTATCATTTTTTTTAACACGCCAAAAGAATTACAACTTATGTGATATCTTAATAAGATTTTTTAAATCAGGCTATTGTATGGAATTTTTCATATGCATTAAAGGAAGTAGCAATATTTCTTTTAGTCTTCAACGTCAAGAACTCCACCGTTCCATGACAATGAATGATTGTGTGCTTAGTTAATAGTTGCTATGGAAACAAATCATCAAAACATCGAATAAAAATACTGTAAGAATGCCGGTACTTCAATCGAGCAGTCAATAAAAAGTTTGTTCATCAGTGATTCGATTGAATATTATTAAATTATAAACAGATCAAATACAGCAGGTGATGATAATGAATAATAATTCTCTCAGCAATGGAGTTATTCAACAACAATTAGAACCATACTGTCAATCTGACAGAATAAGTGAAAGAAACAGAAAAGGTTTGTTATAATGAGATTACATAGATTGGAACATGAAATTTTCTATTTTAATTGTTTAAAATCGATATTTTAAAAACGTAAGCTATAATATGATTTTCATTATCACATGTTTTTTCAAAAATTCATATTTTACAATTTTGTCTACACGGAAAGAAAATTATAGGAATTTTTATTATTCATTATGGGAATAGTTCCCATAATCGTGTAGTTAGTTTTCCTATACTGCTAAAAGAATAGTTTCCATAATATTATAAGAATGGTTTCCATCATAGTATAAGAAAAATTCCTATAGTAATATGGGAATAGTTCCCATAATAGTATGGGAATAGTTCCCATGGTAATATTGGAATGCTTCCTATAATAGTATGGAAACTATTTCCATACTATTATGGAAGTTGTTCCCATAGTAATATAGAAATTTTTCTCAAATTATTATAGAAACCATTCACATAACAGTATAGGAAGAATTACTGTATCATATTATAGGAGCTATTCCCATAATCCCTCGCGGTTTCGGAATCACTGTAAAATCACAGTGAAATTTTAGTGAGATTATAGTAAAAAGATAGTGCGACCATGATGAAATTACGGTGAAATCACCATAATTTTGTGCCATTCGGTTACTGTAGTTTTATGGTCATCTCACAGTGGTAATGCTGTGAGTTTAGAGTGGTACCACTGTGAATTTACAATGAATCCACAGTGAATCTACGGTGAATTCACAATGAATCCACAGTGAATTTACGGTGAATTCACAATGAATCCACAGTGAATTTATGGTGAATTCACAGTGAATTCACCGGGGTAAAATAATTGTATATAATTATTTCCATGAAAAAAATATCTGTCGGGAGCAGGAATCGAACCGCGAACCTCATACTCGGAAGACTGACTTGCTACCAATTGACCTAAGAGAACATCGCGAGAAAATATGTTCGTGTGAACTACAAGTCCTGCATATGTTATATAAATGACTATTTTTTTTTTCGTTACATATAATTATATAAGAATCATAAATAATTTTTCGAAATTGCAAAAACCATCTCATATTATTACATATAATTATATATTAATCATATATAATTATTCGAAATCGCAAAAACCATTACATATAATTATGTATAATTATACATGATTATATATAGTTATATATAATTATACATGATTATATATAATCACAAAAACCATTATACATAATTATATTTAAATTAGATGTAATTATATATTAATCATATACAATTTTCTTACCCCGGACCCAATGAGTTCACAGTGAAATTACTATGAATTCACAGTGAAACTCTATCATGAACTAACGGTGTTACAACTATCAGATCATTCTGAAGTCACGGTTAAATCATGGTAAAACGACGGTGAAATCACAGTGAAATTACTATGAATTCACTGTGGAACTATTGTGAACTCACGGTGTTATCTCTGTGAGACTACCATGAATCTACAGTGATACCACCACTAAACCATAGTGACGAAATGGCACAAAATCACTGTGAATTCACTATGAAATTACCGTGAACCCACAGTAGATTTACGGTGAAGACGATTTCACTGTGATTTCATAGTAATTCCGAAACTGCGAGGGTATGGTATAGTAATGATTTCCATACCTCTAAAAAAATATTTATTCACAAAATTCTAAATGCATTAGAGAGATCCTTTAAATTAATGAAGTTTAAAGAGGATTTACGCACAAAAAATTCAAAAAAATTTTTAAATATTTTTTAAAAATTCAGAAAATTTTTTTCGATTAAAAAAATTAAGCCTCGAATACATATATATTATAATTTTGTTTTATCTATTCAAGCTTACAGATTGCTAATATTATTAAAAGAATAAGATAAATTTTGTCTTCAGGATAGTGATCTGATAAAATCGTTGTTTTTAGTGGAATTTAGTGTTATTGCAAAGGTCTTGACTTAAATTTGTGTCTTTTCAAGGCTTCATATCATTATCACCGATAGTCAATTTATCATGATAAGTATTTAGGCTGCATTCGAAAATTTTCCTTCTCTAGATACATAATTAAGCAATGACCTTGTATCTTGCGAAATATTAACATTTTTAAAGATATAAGCTCATTCCGATGTTACACACATCAAGACCTTTCATTTAAGTGCCCACATTAATGTTTATATATTTTATATATTATAACGGGTAATTTGACCTCGTGCATTAGCGAAGACGAAGCCCAAAATAAATAACTTGGCCTACCTGCTTTACCTGTTGTTGGGCGCCAGGAGCTTTGCTCCAATCACATCGATTCCGGCTACTCCGGTCCGGGACTCTCTTCGTCGGGTGGCGGGTCTTAAGGGTACGACTTAATTATAGAAGGAACGAGGAAAATATTCGGGATTGCTCGTATTAATTCGCAATTAATTAAAAAAAATGATATTATTAATTTATTAACAATAAATTAAAACAATTGGTTAAGGTTAACAATATCAAAGGAACTAAACGCCTAAATGATAATCGTCGACGCCGTCGTCGATTCACAGTTCGCAACAAACCAAACAAAATTTCAAATTCGCCGCAATAAATTCAGTTAATAATAATTAAATAAATAGAAAAATTAAATCTTCGCTCAATTCAACTTATAACAGTTAATTAGCTAAATAAAAAAAATTAAATCTCCGCTCAATTCAATTAATAAAATAAATAAACCAAATAATCAGATCGCCGAATTTAATTAATAACTAATTAAATTTTAAACAAAAAATCATCAATCGCCGAATTTAATCAAATAATAAATAATTAAATTTCTGAACCAAAAAAATCAATCGCCGAATTTAATTAATAATAATTAATTATAATAATGAAATAAATTATTAAATCACCGAATTTAATTAATAGTAAATAATTAAATTTTTAAACAAAATAATCAATCGCCGAATTTAATTAATAATAATTAATTATAATAATGAAATTAAATAATTAAATCGCTGAATTTAAGTAATACTAATTAATTAAATGTAAACAAAAGAAAATTGTTTCTTTTAATTTTTAAATTTACAACAAAATTTTTTTTAATTTCCGAAAATCATATACAACCATATCGGTTACTTGGATTTTTTAATTTTTTATTTTTTATCTTTTTGTAAAGAAATAAAATTTTTTTTTTCTTAATAGTCTTATGAACATGGACTTGGCGCAATTTTTTTACAGTGAAACTGTTTTTGTTCGGATTTCAGTATTTTTTGTAATTATAATAAAAATTGACAATTTTAAAGAAGTACGAGCACTAAGACAACTTTCGATAAAAGGCTTGATTTGTTTTTAACATGAAGTTTAAATATATCTAAACAAATTCCGAAAATTTGAAAGAGATTGCCTGATTATTTGAATAAATAATTAACTTCAAAGTTGAGCAATTTAACATTGGTCTTATGGGGTAACCTTCAAGCATTGATACATTTCTGTATTTTTCTCGTAAAACTGTCGGTGAATATTTTTAAAAAAAAACTTGGATGAAAGTGCATATATTAGTGATAAATTTAATTAAAAAAAATTGACACTTGCCCGACTAATTAAAGTGTATTAATTAAAAGAAAAATAAATGCCGTCATTAGCCAATGTTAAATGTATATCTATATATTGAGAAAAATCATATGGCTACTGCTCTCCACTTACCGCGATAGAGTCAATACCTATCCCCACCCCGCCTAGCGCTCATACTTCCTTAATTTAATACATTTCCGGTGGAAAACTATCCCCTTTAAGCTATAGTTCATGTAAAAGTTATTCTTGCGCCGCCTGGCGTGTGTAATTGCAAGCTGTCAAATATATTTTTTTCACTGTAGTTTCCCATCTATTATAAGATTAGCGTGCATCCTTATATTATTTAGTCTCTGGCCGTCCGCTTTTTACATAAAAAAAAAGTTAAAATCTAAAAATCTGGGTCGCTATAGTTTGTGCTGATTATTTTTAATAATTTTAAATAGAAATTATAAAGATAATTGATAATAATCATGTAATACGCGTAATAAAAAGCATGAATTACCATTATCAAATATCATCTATAAAAAAAAATCAAAATAAATTTGAAAAAAAATTTGTAACCTCAAAAAACCGTTCTGCTTACGGTATATACACACTCGGTAGTCTGACTTAAGAACGGAACTTGGCGCCAGACTCTATCGAGTCTGTTTATAATCACTCAATGTTTCGTCACTGAGTCTCACACAGTTCTAAATTTTACGCTAAGTCCCAATCTCTCCACTGAGAGTGGATAACGTACCCCCGACTGCCTGCCCTGGGCGCGGCAGCCGCTTCTCGGGTTCCCTCTCCGGAGGCGAACCTTTACTCGGTGTCGGTAAATCGCACGAACCCGAAGCTCGATCAATGGGTAATCGAACTCATCGATTACCCCGGGAGTACAAACGCAAAAAAATCCAACAATAATAATAATTACAGCCGAACAGCAGTAAACAACAAAATGGCGGTACCTAAATACCTCGTGGGATTATTCTTAAGGTGCAATTTCATGGTGACGCTCGACGCTGGCTTAGAGCGTCAAATGAGGTCACGTGGTATAATTTCGGCTGGAACTCCATCTTAAATTAATGTAGCGTCAAAGCTAAACATTGTTTAGCTTTTTAAAATTTAAAAATTTTATTGTTTTTTTTTCAGCGTTTCGAAGCTTGACGCTCCAATATTTTACGTTGCGTTAATTTAAAATGGCGCCATGGTCAAAATTGTACCACGTGACCACATTTGACGCTCTTAACCAGCGTCGAGCGTCAGCATGAAATTGCACCTTTACTAACAGCACAACGCAGCCTTGAAATTCTTCGGTAATATGTCACGCCAAGCGACGACAAAAATTAATTAAACAAAAAATTTTTGCTTCAATTAAGCATTTGATTAAATTTTGATTTCAATAAATCCCACGAGCTATTTTTGAGAGAAACGTGGCCACTTACCCTGGTCGAAGACTTCCTCGGCTAATGTCCTAGGTGTCTCACCACGTCGATCGCCCTCGGCTTCCACGTCGAATCGTAACAAGAAACCGGTGTCGGTCAGTCCGGCGCAGCGTCGTCCGTCAACGTATGGTTTATCCTCGGCGAGGATCTTCAAAAGAACACTCCGGTGTGTCGGGGCCCATCAGTTGACTCACACACGCACGTCGTATTTTTAACCATTTGCAAATAATTGACAACAGTCAATTTCTCGTCGAATTTCAATTCGCAAACACCACAACTAACAATATTCCAAATTTTGTACTACGTTGTGAACAAATTTATGTAGTAATTAATAAACAGCAAGTATTGTAGCGAAAAATTCCCAAAGAATAACAGAAGATGCGCCCGTGCACGACAATCGAAAACGTGGAAGGCCGGAAAAATCATCACATGTTGCATTCCTTGCTTGCTCGCCCCTCTCTCGGCAGCAGTTGACGTTTTAACCCCAGAGATGGCGCTGTATGTCCAATTTTCCGATATCGACGTGCCAATTGATGTATTGGCTGGAGCATTCGCGCGCTCGACAGCCCGCTTTCCAACTTCGCGCCTGCGCCGCTTGGACTCCAAATTCCAAGCCGTCCGTCATCTTGTTCTCTCTGAATAGCCTCTCTCCGTCGATGAGGGTCTTGGAGATTATCCACGTCGATAATCCTCGTTGGTTTATTCTTCGCGGGTTCGTGGCCGGCGTCGTTTGTACCATTACAATAATTAAGTACTTAATTTAACTTAATTACTAAATTAAATTATTTATTATCGCAATAAATTTGGGTTCGCGCGCAATCGAGCTTCTTTCGAATTTTCTGACGCGAGGGCGACTCGGTCGCGGCGAATCCAACCAATGGACAGAAAAATAAACAAAAATCTCCATATTTAAATTCATTTAAATTAAATTAATAAAATAAAAATATAAAAGTAAAAATTATTAACAGGTGGCGCTAAAAGCGGCCTGTTACAACTATATATGGGGCATTCACGCCAAATCGGATAGCATTTTACCTTTGCATCTGCGATTTTTTGAAAATTTTTATGTTATAGTACCCATTGAAAAAGACCTCCATGATTTTTTTCAATTTTTTTTGCCCAGCCGTTTTCGAGATATCAATTTTTGAAAAAAATCGCTTTTCTTTTTTTCAAATGTCTGTAACTTTGCGAAAAATGGGCCAATCGGGACGTTTTTTTTTTTTTGAAAATTTTTGTTTTTAAACACACTTTTAGGATATAAAATCAAAAAAAAATTTTAAAGTATATTTCTATAAGATTTTGAAATTTTGACTTTAAAATGTTGATTTCCAAAAAACACGTACTGATCGATTTTCTTGAAAATTTTTTCTAAAAAACTGTCAATTATCCCCTAACTTTTAAGCCTAGTCCCTTAATGGGCAATCGATGGGATCCATTTTTTTCCGATTTTTCAAAATTTCAAATTCCAACTTTTTGTAATAAAAAATTTCTAAAAAAATTCTATGCTCAGGATTTACCATAAATAACTTACTGACACAGTTTTCATCATAATTATTAAATTTTATTTACACTAAACGATTATTATTATTTCACATTTATTTCCTTACACGTTTAAATATTTTATAAATACGAGATTCACTGGATGATGAAAATTCTTTAAATCGCAAAGTATCTTTTCCGTCTGAAATGACGCAATGATATTTCTGCGTCCCTGTGATTGTTTTTGCTCGTGAATATCGTTGATCTAATAAAAGTTAACCTGATCATACTTTTCATTTGAAAAAAATTCAATATTTATATTTGGTAAAGAATTTGGTATTTCCGCCTGTTCGGTGAACAAGGCCCAGTAGCGATTAACTCGCTCCTGGGGGACTCCCAAATTCAAAAGACGCACCTGTCCACCGCTAGTTCCCGCAAAATCGAACCACCAATGGAAAATCAGCCTCTCGATCACGCCATGGATCGACCGCTTTATTGGCTGATCGCTCCTGCTAGACATGCGCAATAGCCTTCTTCCCCAAGTCAACGAGGAAGAAGACGAACTATTATTATTATCTTTCGCTTCCACGCTTTCAGTTGCAACAAGTCGCCATTAATTCCGCTTTACTTTCGCTTATTGTTAATTAACCGCATTTCGCTATTTTTATAATTT
>NW_025402498.1:0-2251 GCF_020080835.1 Cotesia glomerata
CACACGATCTTGTAACGGGTGTTTTCCCAATTCCCACTTTCATTTGGCCCTTAGTAAATTTAACAACAACAACAATATATTCAACAATTGACTCTAAGATTTACCAGGGCGCCACCAGGATTATTTTCTCGGTTCCTGGAACCGGATACCAGAGCTGATTCTATTAATCTACAGGGAAGAGAGAGTTGGGGGAAGGTGGTTCTGAAAATGAATAAATTTTTATTTAACAACGGTACCAAAATTACGCTTGCACGCACACACACTCACTTACAACTAACTCACTTAATGCTACAACTTATTACTACTCTCCTCAACTCCACGCTACCGCTTTGTCACCCCGCAAAGAGACTAATCGTATGCAAAGGCTCGTTAACTTGGCTCACGAAAGTAGTCGACCCAGTGACTAAACGTAGACCGATGTCCTCCCGCGAGCTTACAAAAATATTTACTTAATCCCACAGTACCCTCTTATGGAGCGACTATACTGTGGTTTCTATCTTACTACCGCTGTACCCCACTTGGCGTCTATACAACGGCTTCTAATTCGGCTCACGAAAGTAGTCGACCCAGTGACTAAACGTAGACCGATGTCCTCCCGCGAGCTTACAAAAATATTTACTTAATCCCACAGTACCCTCTTATGGAGCGACTATACTGTGGTTTCTACCTTACTACCGCTGTACCCCACTTGGCGTCTATACAACGGCTTCTACGCCAGCGAAACACCTCGCAAAGAGACTAATCGTATGCGAAGGAACGCTGGTAGCACTCACCCACTCACAACCCACTCTTCTCCACCCACACTCTGACTCTACTTTACTTTTGACTAATTAAAATTTTACTAAATTAACTCCAAAAATTTACAACGTTGATTTTCACTAAAAATTTATCAGTCATTAGCTCGCAATAAGACCATAAATTATTCATCACGAATTAACAAAATTTACTTCTTAAAATTCCGGCTTAAAACCGACGCTTCTTTTATTCCAAATTTAACACGAGCTTAATACTCGACACAAAAGAAATTCCAAACGTTCGACGGACGTTTTGTCGCCATTTTTCTCGTAAAATTAATCCTTAATTATTTAAAATAGTATCCCATTTTCTTTTAATTAAATATTGTAAATTCTAAATTCCCAGAACTATTTTTCTCGTACTTAATTGAATTCTGGGGAATTTTATAAAACGATGCGACGACGCTTATCGATTAATTTACATAAAAATGACTCAAGTTTCTTTTCCCAAAAATCAATAAACCTCGTGGAATTTTCGGCTAGACAATTATTATTAAGGCTATTGTCGACTAGATAATGAATTTGCAATAAATTACCTCGATGAAAAAAATATATCCCAAAATTAATATCCACGGCGGTTTCAATTTTTAATTGCGTCGCAATTCTCAGTAATCAATTTCAGTAATAAAAGTTCCCCAAATATAATATAAATAATTTTCAGTAAATAGTAAAAATATAAATCAATAAAAAAAATGATTAATGTAAAAATAATTAATTACGTGGTAATTCAATTGCTATAAATTATAAAATAGTCCACGTATTGATTTTATAAATTTACTGCGTCATCAAATTCTCAAGGAATTTGCGCGCTCAAAAATGGACGCCGTTGTTCGTTATTAGCTTGACCTCGGGTACTAATGCTTGACTGGTCGTGAGCTGCCGACTCGAATATTTCCCGATGTTCAGAAATTAAATTAATAATTTATTAATGCCGATCAAGGATGTTAATGATTATTACTGGCTATATTAATAATTTAGATACTCACGACCTAAACCCAGGAGGTCTGGAACATTCCTCGGGTGTAAAATCCCCAGGAGGAATTGTTCACAAGCTAACAAATTAAATTGATTAAAATAATTAATTATTATTAAGCAAAATTATTAAACAATTGAATTATCCAAACTTGAATAAATAAAATGAGAAGTAGTGTGTTTGATGAGCCGGGTATATGGCCCCAAGACTCATCATTACCAAAGTCCAATACCTGGTGTAAATTTGGTTGAAGAAACTCTATGGTTAGATACTCGCTTCCTTCTTTGGACTTCTTGATGTTACTCAGTTTCCAACACTTTACTACTTCCGGACACCACGCATGGCTCGTCTATATAACGACCCTAAAAATACCCCCTCCTGCTCTCTCTCTAGGCCCGAAGATCGATGCGCTCAAAGTCGTGCTAGTCGAAAAGTTATCGATCTCTGGCGACATCGATTAAGCGCGGTAATTTACCCTGTTACA
>NW_025402499.1:0-2250 GCF_020080835.1 Cotesia glomerata
ATAATAATAATAATAATAATCGGTAGATTATCGGAATCCGTTACGAAGAAAATATGATTTATAAATACTCTTTTTAAACATGTAAAATAGTGTAATATTGTATTTGGAGTGTAAAAAATTTAACAACGTTAGAGTGAATTCATATAAAACTTCATCGATTAGAATTTTAAGGTACCATTCATATTTGGAAGTAAAAAAGTGAGTGTATAATTTCTATTATTTTATGTTGTTATAAACATTTTTAAGTTGTTTTCACTATAAACAATTTATTTTTTTATGACTTAGTAATTTAAAGGAAACAATTAACATTTTCGAAAAAAAATACTCCAATAGTAACAATCTACCTTCAACAGGTGCATTCCATTAGGGTATTAAATCATTGATTTGAAATCAGCTTTTCTTGGCACGGATGGCACGGAATTTCTTATGAAAAATTTAATTAAATTAATTAAATGCCGATGATTTGTTATAAATAATAGCGAGTAAATTATACTCAACCAATTTATAAGCACGAATGGCCTAAAGTTGCTCATTAAATAATTTAAATTAAAAACCCTTGCGGTTTTACAATCATTCTGAAAACACTCTGGAATTATTTAGAAATTATTCTGTAACCTCGATGATTCTTGAGTAATTTCAGAGTTAAATTGTTTCCTTTTTTCAGAATATTTTTGAAGTTAAATCAGAACGAATTCATAGTATTTTCATAGTTTTTTTAGTGAAACCATAAAATTTAGGCAGGTTACTCCGAATTGTTTTCAGAGTGAAGTCAGAGTAAATTATAAATCGATTCAGAATAAATTTATGATATTTTATGGATAGATGCATAGTTTTTTCGGAGTTACACCAGCGTGAATCCAAAATATTGTTACAGTGAATCTAGACGAAATTTCGGCTTATTCTAAAATGAGACTAGTGAACGCTTAAATATTATTTTTGCTCTATTTTAACGATTGTATGAAAAGAAAAAATATTTTCTCTACTCTTGTCATAAATTCGAAGTAGAATTTATGGTTCTTTGGAAAATTAACGGTAAAATTTCGTATATTTATTTAAAAAATAAAAAGTATTCACTTTTTCAATGAGATAACCATCTCATACAACGGAGGGTCCTGCAATTCCCTACTTAATTTGAGCTCTTGAAATATTATGTCTCGGTATAAATGCGGTTTTAAAAATTTGTGGTTCCAATTTTTCACTTTCTAAATTGCATTTTTTTGGGTAATTTTAAACATTATCTTAAAGATCGAAAAGTATTGTTGGCAGTACAAAATCGACTGATTGAAAAATCTCGAAATTATTAGAAAAAAAAAACCCCTTAGTATGACATTTTTCAAAACCAGTCATTCCAACATATTGATGGAGATTTTCATTTGCTCTTCGGGATTAGATACAATTTTTTTTTTTTTTATAATTACTGATTGATTCATAGATTTGATAACATCATTTGTAAATATGTATGTATGCATGTATGTTTTTAATACATAATTAGGAGTATAAATAAAACGATTGGAGTTTTGATTTAGCTTTATCTGTAGAAACCTCGTCTAACCAGGATATCGAAAAACTGTGTTCTATCTGTTAGAAAATTATAGAACTTATAGATAATTATTACTCGTTAACCTATAACGAACAAATAATTTAAAACAAAAAGATACAAATAATCTAAAAATTGAGATAATATCTATCTATCGATTTTGTAGTTAAGTAGTTCATCGCGAACAAACATTGTGATACTAAATTTTTATACAGAAAATACTATCATATTACCTAAATTTCTATTTCAGAAAAATTACGTATTCACCGAGGACTTGGTTTACATCCACACAAATTACACTCTAAAAGATATGTTATGAATCTGTGTAAGACTCAATCAAAAGTATTGTGGGTTCACTTCAAAAACTCTAGTTCTATTTTGAGGATACTTTTGATTCACTCTAAAGAATTTTCGTGTCTTGGATTATTTAATAGCCTCGCCTTAAATTCACTTCTGATTCATTCTTAATTAACTTGTTTTCATTCTTAAATTCACTCTGGATTCATTCTGAATTCACTCTGGATTCGTCTGAATTCACTCTGGATTCATTTCTGGAGATTCACTCTGATCTACTGAATCAAGTCTGGAAACCACTTCTGAATTTTACTCTAAAAAAGGTTACATAACCACTCTGAAAATACTCTGGAATTCAGTCTGTTTCTACTCTGACTCTGAATTCAGAGTGTTTCCAGAATGAGTTGAAGGTTGCAAGG
>NW_025402500.1:0-2249 GCF_020080835.1 Cotesia glomerata
TTTTGTCGAAAACTATCCACTTAGGATAGTTTCCGTAATTACTTTAAAAATTATAGTTAATTTGGGATTGGGATATTAAATAAATTGTGCGTCGATTTGTAGGGGAATAAAAATGAAGATTTATTTATCCCCAGAGGAGGAAAACCCAGTTGCACTGAGAAAAACCTCCTCGAATGAAAAAATGTACAAGTAAGAACGCAAAGCGTGTAGTGCGAATAAGACTATGTAAAATTGCCGTCGCAATCAACACGAGGTGAGCTCAACCTTCTTAGAAACGCAAAATGTATTAATTCAGAATTCGTGAATTGACGCTAACTTTTAAGTTAACTAGAGTCGATTGATAGTGCAATACTAAGTAATCGATCGTACAACGTCAGTGTAAATACTGATAGATTATAATTATTAGTGTAGGAACTAATTAGATAATTTTGACGTCAGAATTGAATAATTGATGAAATTCTGATTTGATAGAATGATGGTTAAATGTCGAACGATGAATTTAATGTAATTTATTGCGTAAGTATTGCGTATTAACTATGGATTGACTAAAGCCGCGTGGCTGATGCAATCCTTTCTCAAAATGGCGCGCAATAACCGCGTGGCGTCACTTATTAATTTTGATTTATTTAACTCACTGAATAATTACTAATGAAATTTAATGAATCGAGAATTTAATTGGTAATTGAAATTAATGAAACTAATAATATTTAATGAAAATTTTAAGTGTTAAAGTAAATGCGTATTATACGTGATAAATCAGAAAACGATTGACACAGAGTAGTCGTACTAGTACAAGCGTCCAAGCACAACTGCTTTCCGCCCGCCACGCGAGCCGGCTTCTCTCCCGCTAACCAGGGCGCGCATGGGCGACAGCCATGGTGTGACACGAATTTACACGAGTTGGAGCGATCAAGCCCGAAGGCGCAACTCCTCATATAAATTTCTATTGAATGTTTTTTCTATCGGTTAAACAATCACTGTAGATGAGTAGAAGTAAGATAATTATCTTTTCAAACAAGGTCAAATCAACTATAACAATAATTCTCTTATTTAAAAAATGGAATGACAAAAATCTCTCACTACATCACACAAAAGGTTAACAGGTTATGTTTGGATATGAGCGTGACAGCCTTACTTATGAATCGAAACATACTAGCGTATAGTTTTTTAGTATACTGACTATAGATAAGTCCATAATTGTCATACCCTAGATTATCGATATTACTGATATGTTCAAATTTGAATCTTAGTATTTACTATCGTTTTATAAGCTTATAAATTAAGGATATTATACCACAAAACATTTAAATTACATTTATTTTATTATAGAAATAACTTAGAAAAACTTACTCGTAGACCGAAGTGTTTGAGGTCTTCTTGAAACTTTTTCGAAAAATAATGACAATTTGAGACATGAATGAGATTTAAACTCACATTTGAGACCTGAAACCGTAGTTATTTTTCGACTCGGGTTCCCGCGATGGTGTCTGTATGTCTGTATGTATGTATGGATACGCGTGTGTATGTATGTATGTAAACCTCTCATAACTACAGAACTGCTGGGCCGATTTGATCGTAGTTGATGTTATTAGAAAGGGCTTGACCAAACTTAGATTTTGGACCAATTCGGAACGTTAGACTTTGAGAAATCGCAAAAAAACTAAAAAAAAATTTTTTTTCAAAAGTGGTTTTTTTGGAATAACTTTTAAACGGCTTTACCGATCGATTCCAAAAACTCAATCAACTCTCAACATAAAAAAACTACGTCGATCGCCACCAGCTCGGTCAAAATCGGTTGATTCGTTCGTGAGTTATCGTTGACGAAAGAAAATCGAAAAAAGTGTTTTTTTTAATTTCTCCGAAGTTTTTTGTTCTATCAGTTAAAACTTGAAAAATCTTTATGAAGCTCAAAAAACTGCATCGAATGCCACCAACCGCGTGAAAATCGGTTCATTCATTTAAAAGTTATTGTGATTTGAAAATTCAAAAAATAGTGTTTTATCAAACTCCTATCAAACTTTTGAGCTCGAAGAGCTCAAAAGCTATTTTTAACTTCCCGCTAAGAAAATTGAAAATTTTCAAAAATCGGGAAGTTATTCTTCGAGCTCAAAAACGTAATAAGTGCAATTTTGAGCGCTTAATTACGAAAGTAGCGGGAAGTTGCACGGGTGGCCTTCAGGGTCAACCGTTTTCCTAATTTTTTTTTCTATTTTTTTAGAGATTTCTCCAAATTTCTCAAAATCTATCCG
>NW_025402501.1:0-2247 GCF_020080835.1 Cotesia glomerata
CCCCTTAACAGAATTCAATTGATTTTACAAAAAAAAAACAATATCAATATAAAGTATGATTTTTTTTTGCAATTTTATTGGAAAATATTTTAAATTTTTGATTGGTGTTATTTTTGATTACAAATATTTTTGAAACGGTTGATCTGAGGAACTTTGACCTTCAAACGTTTTTTTGTAGAGCGTGAAATTTTCTATAAGACCTCTCTCTGGGATATTGCGTAAACAAGCCATTTCGAAGTAATTAAAATTCAAAAATAAAAAAAGAGTTTTCTTGTGTTATTTAAATAGAAAAATTACAAATGAATTGAGGCAAACCTTAATATTAATATTAAGGGCTCTAATAGGTGCCAAAATTTTTGTTTTTAAATGTACTTTCAACTTTTCAACACCATTAAAAAAAAAATTTTTTTTTTTTGAAACACCCTAATATATATATATATATATATATATATATATATATATATATATATATATATATATATATATATATATATATATATGAGGGTGTGCCAATTTTAGGCGACTTTTCAAAAATTTATACATTTAGAAGTTTACGTCAGAATAACTTTAGAACGGCTGTCTTTATGATAAAAGTGTAGGAGACTTTTTTTGTAAAGCGTTTAATTCTCTACAAGAATATGCTATGGACTTATTTATATGAAGTGCGTATACCGAGCTAGAAAAATAAAAAAAAGAAATAATTTTTTTCCTATGTTATTTAAATGGGAAATGAAAAATTAGGGACAGACACCTCTAAATATTAATATTAAGAGCTCCGCTTTAAACAGGCTTCTGTTCTCACCTTCATGCAAGTTTTTAGCCTGTTTTTTCGTTGAAAAAAAAAAGTCTCCTAAAATTGGCACACCCTAATATATATATATATATATATATATATATATATATATATATATGTATATATATATATATATATATATATATATATATATATATATATATATATATATATATGTCGGAATAGCGTTGGTTTGAGAAGGGCGCACACTATTATTATTATCTTGAGACATTTTATTATTTGTTTACAATATCCAGATGATACAAATATCGTACAACTTTATTAATACTTAATTATAGTTGCTTGTAAAAATGTTTGTTTATGCGTAACACACACACACACACACACACACACACACACACACACACAATATTATATAGTCACTACACTCGAAGTATAATTTAATATTATTATTTAATTATTAACAATTATAATTTTAATTAACACACTGAACTAATAATATGAACAATATTAACAAAATAAGATATCGTTAATGTTAGACGTTAGAAATAATAAAACGACGACAGACTTGGATAAGAGAACGAATCCACGATCAAAAGGACAGCAAACCGTTATCGCTCACTGTTCGGAGGGAACTATTCTCAAAACTTATTTTTCAATCCATAACTCCTCCAGGTAATTATTCTAAAAAAAATACACAAGCTACGTCCTGCAATTGTACATCCCGATGATGTACGCTTAGGTATTGCTGTCCCTTGACTGTGACTACGTTAGACCCGCAGATGTGATCTTTCGAACCCAAGCCTACCGTCATAAAAGACTTAAAGAAAGTTTTGCTAAAATTTCCTTAGCGGATTAAATCATAAAATTAAAATACTTAGTTTTATTTTCTAGCTATAAACTAAAAGTGCTTAGGATTTTCCCAGCATCCCTTGGAAAAACCCAGCTATTCTCATCTCCGACACGGCCATCCTGACGATCACACGTCCTCGGGTGCATCTAAAATTTAGTTTTTGCTTAACGTTAGATTTGAATTAACAACTTTAAATAATGAATGATTTACTTTGAATAATCTGTCAATTCAGGGATCCAACCGAACAACGGAGAATAGTAGAGTTTATAAAATATGTTAAAGAACTTCAAATTGTGTAATCGCTAATGCCAGTTGTGTTTCACAAGCAGTAGATTCTCTGTAAATTTTATTCTTTGCAAATGACAGGATAAACACATCTAAATTGCTTTAGACTCCACTGTCACACTGGAAAAGTGGTGTAAAGGAACACATCTAAATTACTTTAGACTCCACTATCACACTGGACAAGTGGTGTAAAGGAAACACATCTAAATTGCTTTAGACTCCACTGTCACACTGGACAATTGGTGTAAAGGAAATACATCTAAATTGCTTTAGACTCCACTGTCACACTGGACAAGTGGTGTAAAGGAAACAAGACTTAAATTCTTCTTTTATTTAAGCAATTCATCGATTCTCT
>NW_025402502.1:0-2246 GCF_020080835.1 Cotesia glomerata
TCTATATACTGTAACGTGGTAGATTTTATTCGACGCCCAATACTTGGGGTATATTTACTTTCCAGGCTCGAAACCAACGTCGTGAATGTTATGTGTGTGAATGAATGAAGATTTTACTAATTTGTATGAATTTATTTTGTCAAAATACATAACGCTGTACGAGTAACGAAGATAGCACGAGTCACAGATCGTACGAGACTACAAAGTGGAGCGACAAGGATAGCGATACGACGACAAGAAGCGAGTACCGAAGCGAGCGAGACACCGAGCAGCGTAAACACTCGAGAGGTCTGAAGACAACTCGACGCTGCATTGCTGCATTTTTCCACTATGACGATCACCATCGATGACAGTTGGCTAGTCAGTACTGCTGGAGCAGAGGTGACTCAAACTGTCGTGAAGGCCCGTTGACTGTTATACGGACCTAAATCAACTATCGATGAGTATCAATTCCAATGGAAATGAAGACTAGTGCCACCAACTTCAACGAAGGAAAGAAGCGGGTACTTCTCTATGAGGAAGAGGATTCGAGGCTGGACTGTTCACGGATTCGGACGCGCTTTTGCGCGCTCCGCAACCTAAAAGTTAATTTCGAAGTATTGTCGCGATTTTGTTCACGAAATTGAGTAATTAATTGATAAATTGTATTGAAGTATTTATTTTTTTTAAATAATTTATTTATCGAGTCGACCGCATGAAGCTTTTCCGAGCTGCTGCGATGAGGACGACGCTCAATTGCTTGGTAAGCCGACGTTCTTGTTCAGTGTTGAATCCAGCGTTTCGAGTCCACGTTGTAATTTTGTAAAATATTTTGATTAACAAAATAATACGCGATGATTCAACGCTTTACGATTATTTTTTTCTGTAATGCTGTTATTACATAGTGTGATTGCCGATGTATGAATGCGAGTGTGAGAAATAAAATTGAGGTGACGACGTGTTAAATTTGGTTTAAAATTAAGAGAAACGTTAAGTTACGACGTTTTAATAATTTTGTTAAAAGTTAATATCGACCTCCGACGTATATTTGTTAAATAAATTGTTATTTTTTTCTGTTAAATTCATCTAAATTTATTTCGAGTAATTTTAAGAATTTTCGTTTAATTTGCTGTCCGATTTTTTAACGACGAGTATTTCAGCATGGCCCGCCACCCTTAGGAAGAGGTAAGAGCTAGCCGAAGTCGCAGTAGTAGTAATTGGAGATCATTCTTGGCGCCCTTTTTTTTTTTAATAATAATTCTCTTTATTAGTAAGCCAAAAATTTCCAAATATAAACGGTGAGCCTGGCGGTAAATCCCTGGGTCGAGGCAAATCCACGTTATATATTTAAGCAAAATTACATATAAGCGAAATACCACTGACTCATCACCAGATCTCTAAAACTATTGGACCGGTTCATTTGAAATTTGGCGCAGGGACTCCTTTTTCACCGTAGACGAGAGATAAGAAGGGATTTTTCGCAATTCCTAGCCAAAATCGATTTTTCGTCAACCATCACGTATGCTACCCCCTCCCCTCCCTCTCATTCTTCCCCTCCCCTCCCGTGCCTTCTTCCTCTTTCCCTATCTCGCTCTCTTTTTTTTGGGGGGAAAAAATATCATTTTGATTCTCCAATCTAAGAAAGCATCAGTGGCAACTATCAATTATAAAACTCAACCCCACTAAATCCTCCCCCACAACCGTTGCCATGGTAATCGTTGTCATGGTTACCGTTGCCATGGTTACCGTTACCATGGTTACCGTTACCATGGTTACCGTTACCATGGTTACCGTTACCATGGTTACCGTTACCATGGTTACCGTTACCATGGTTACCGTTACCATGGTTACCGTTACCATGGTTACCGTTACCATGGTTACCGTTACCATGGTTACCGTTACCATGGTTACCGTTACTATGGTTACCATTACCATGGTAACCGTTGCTATAATAACTGTCAAAATAAATAAATTGTAATAACAAATTCAGTTGTCATTTGAATTCAGAGGAATCATTAGAACAAAAGTAGAAAGTTATCAAATTACTAATATTCTATAAATCATCTACAGTATTGTCACCATATACATATAAGCGAAATAGCCACTGACTCATCACCAGATCTCCGAAACTATTAGACCGATTCATGGTTATCGTTGCCATGGTTATCGTTGGCATAGTTACCGTTGCCATGGTTACTGCTGCCATGGTTACCGTTACCATGGTTACCGTTACCATGGTTACCATTACCATGGTTACCGTTACTATG
>NW_025402503.1:0-2246 GCF_020080835.1 Cotesia glomerata
TTTATGACCGATTCTTCTCAAACTCAGCATGCTTTTATCTATCGATCAAGACCAAGTTAAGTCTGAAGATGAAATCGGTGAGTAATTTGGTAAATGATGATTTTAGTCTTGTAACCATTTTACTACTCAACTTGGTATAATTACTGACTATAAGATATTTAAAAATTCGGTAAAATGCATTGCAAAGCTCTTTTCTTTTAATGGGCTTCACTCACCATTTCTAGAAGTGGTAGTAACCTCAATATTACTCCTTTTAGAGTTCGTTTTATGAAAACAGTTTTACTGTTGCAGCCGTTTTAGAATTTACGGCTCACCAGCAGTTTCAATCATACAAATTCAATAATTACGCATATTGATCAGTCTTTCGCGTAATGTTTTCGGGTAGGTTGTCAGTAACATGTCACAAATTAGTTCTAACCATTTGTTTTCTTCAACCAAATTTTTTATCCGGTTGCAACATTCTTGATTAACTTGAAAACTGTTGTTTCTAAGCGTTACTTAAAATTTGACATTTATATAATTCAAATCTTATAACTGTGCAATTTTTGGTAAATATTTGAGAAACTTTTCTTTACAAGATAATTTTTTTCCAAAATTTATGCTTGTAAATAGTTTTAAATTTATTGTTGAATTTTATTTTGATTCATGAATTAAGTTATACATTAATGTTGTTATTATATTATTTTTATTAAAATTACTTTTTATTTGAAATCTACTTCCATTTTCGGTTGCCGAATGGCTTTAACCTTCACTAACCTTTGCTATCCTTATAAAAATCATTTTTCAGAATTTTTCACCTAACCAAAAGTTAGAAAATTTCGAAAAAATGCTTTTTTCAAACTAGCTGTAACTCTTTCAAAATTTAATTACTGGATTGCTTTATTTTCAAAATTGGGTTGTTTTAAATTAAACAAATAAAACATAAGAAATCTGGAACCTTAACAAATGTGGCAGCAGTTTAATCGGGCAAACAGTAGTTGATTCGTTGTACAAAAGTTCAAAAATTGTTAATAACTACATTTTTATGAGACTCCTTGAAATTTATGCTTTTCAACTATTATTGTTGAACTTCTATAATCAATACAATGAATAGGTATTGCAAATATTATTTAATTTTTTAAACATCGAAAAAATAATTCATGAAAATTTCACAGTATCTGACTAAATCAGTCAGTTACTATAGTAGAGTATCCAGGTGAGCACTTTGTCGAATTAAATTCCTGAAGTAGGCCTCTTTCAATAGTTTTTAAACAAATTTTTAAATAAATTTTACAAAAATATTCAAATAAATACCATTCAATCACCGGTCAGACACTGGTACAATAAAAACACCACTGTACCATCAATAAATCGGCTGAAGAAAAAAAAACTTGAGAGGTGTCAAGGGACACCCGGATGGAACGAAGTTCCTTTCGATTAATTAGTGAAGGAATTGTAATAAAATTTTATTTTATTTAGAAAGACGAAACGAAAATAACTCTGATAGCCATCCAGAGTTGCAAATAATGCATTAAATTTCTTAATGCATTAGCATTTTCATTGGTCATCAAATTTAATTTATTCATGAAAAATATTTTCATTAAGGATTAAATCTAGTTTTTAAATGGAAATAATTTTCGTTGACCATTAAATTTAATTTTTTAATGAAAAATATTTTCATTAATCATTAATTTTAATTTTCTAATTATAAATATTTTCATTACCCATTAAAAGTTCTTTCTTAATGGTGAATTTTCCCATTGATCATTTGATTTCATTTCAATCAAAGTATTGTCATTCATAATTGAATGTAATAATGTGTTCGGACTCCCTGTCTCGAGCGCATCACCATTTTTTTTACTCGAAACAATTTTATTTAAGAATAAGGAAAATTCGGATTAAGATGTACTGATTATTAAAAAGATGTAATATAAAAAGATAACTTTTTATATCTAATTAGTTAATATTAATTTTGAATGAAATTACTTTTCAAAAAAACGTCTGACAGCAAATCGACTCTAGCCCTAGAGCGTTCGAATTTTGTTTACTTGCTCTATTTTTTCTTTAGTATTCACATTTTCTAAAATATGAGCTCTACTGATGTTGTGCTGATCGAGATCTTTCATTTGAGTATACACATGCATTTTTGATATATGTCCGATATATATACACTTGATATATGTACTTATATGTCATATATATCAAATATCTCAATAATGCATGTGGGTACTCTAATGAAAGGTCTCGATGAGTATAATTTTAGGATA
>NW_025402504.1:0-2243 GCF_020080835.1 Cotesia glomerata
GGCATCAGCCTCCGATATTAGGCATCAGCCGTGCGAGACTAGCCCTCACTACTGACGCTTTGGCACTGACGTGTTCCACCTACTGCTTGAAGTTGAGTCGGGCATCCAGCATCACTCCCAGATAACGGATAAATGGTTGTGATGTGATTTCTTGTTCTCAATGTGTGTGTGTGTGTGTGTGTGTGTGTGTGTGTGTGTGTGTGTGTGTGTAGATGTATGTGTGTGTGTGTGTGGATGTATGTAAACCTCTCATAACTTTTGAACCACTTGACCGATTTGATCGCGGTTGGTGCCATTCGAAAAAGGCTTGATCAAACTCAAATTTTCAGTATACTTTGGAACGATTCGGATCGGTAAATTTTAAGAAATCACAAAAAAACTACAAAAAAAATTTTTTTCAAATGGGGTTTTCTTGGAATAACTTCAAAACGACTTTACCGATCAATTCTAAAAACTGATCAGCTCTAAACATAAAAAAACCACGTCGATCACTGCCAGTCCGGTCAAAATCGGTCGATTCGTTCGTGAGTTATCGTTGACAAAAGAAAACCGAAAAAAGTGTTTTTTCGGAATTACTCCGAAATTTTCTGTTCTATCAATTGAAATTTGAAAATTCTTTATGAAGCTTAAAAAACTGCGTCAAATGCGACCAACCGCGTGGAAATCGGTTTATTCATTCAAAAGTTATTTCGATTTGAAAATTCAAAAAATAGTGTTTCATCAAACGTCTATCACACTTTTGAGCTCGAAGAGCTCAAAAGCATACAAAATCTATTTTTTGAGCTCGGAGAGCTCAAAATAACACACAAATTGTATTTATGAGCTCGAAGAGCTCAAAAACGTCACAAGTGCAATTTCAAGCGTTTAGGTATAGAATTGGCGGGAAGTTGCAGGGATGGCCTTCAGGGTCAACCGTTTTCCTAATTTCTTTTTAATAATTAATATTTAATATTTTGAACTGGCATTAATTTTTTTCAATTTGTTAATTAATTAGAATAAAATAATAATTTATATAATAGTTATTCTTATTACAGATAATTAAATATATTTAAAAATAATTTAGGGTGTCAATATTTAGACCCCTGTCAATAATTGGGGCTTTTACTTTAGTTGATTCATAATAAGTAATTATCAAGTGAAAAAAATTATCGTTTCAAACAGTAAAATCATGATTTTAATGATCACTTTATAATATTTATCATTTAAATACTATAGAGTTTATTATTTACGTGGCAAAATAGTTATTTATGTACCTTGGGCGATCGACGTGTCAATACGGTCGAGGTGATAAGTATTTTCAACAGGCTTTATATTCCTGCTGCAAATAATTATCGCCGAGACCGTATTTGCGCGTGGCTTGCCCATGGTGCTTAAAAAATTTTTCGTTCTATGGCGGACGTATGCGGGTTTTTACGAGCAGAGTAAACTTAATTTGTAAATAAATAGCGTATGACGCCATAACCCTCTAAATAAAAATACATGAAAGTCTTGAAGTTAGTCATAGGTAGAAACTCGTAAAAACCGGGCCACGATTCATTAGTGGTTAAAATCAATTAATTCAAATTTCTAGTAAATATTAAAATGTAATTTTATTGTAATTAATAATTCAAACGGAGTTATTTTAACATATTTTTTAATAAATTGCAATTTTATAATATTAAAGTAACAATTCCTCGAGTTAAAAAAATTAACATCAATGAACTTCTATACTAACTGCTATACTAAAACAATTGATTTACAAATATTGAGATTATTTATTTATTTATTTATTTGCTTTATACAATAATCTAACAGCTTACATAGCCAGTGATGAGGTTATAAAAAGATACTATATAGTAAATCTAAGAATAATTGGCACATGTTGCATGAAAGAATAGTAACAATATTTAGTATTGGTTACCCGTGAAAAAATTTTCTGATCAGACTATATCAGGCCTGATATAAGTATATCAGACTATGTACCCGCCCCGGTAAAAAAAATTATATATCATTATATTACATAATTATAAATGAAAAATGGCCCTATATAATTATGTATAATTAGGTATAATTATATATAATTATTTCCATAGAAAAAAAAAAATCGGCGCGAGTGGGAATTGAACCGGGAACCCACCGCTTGAAAGACTAATTCACTACCCGTTTACCTAAGAGACTTACTTGGAGAACAGAGTTTATTATAACTACAAGTAATGCGAATCGTATACATGATCGATTCGTAGTGAACAAAATTTTTATCTAAT
>NW_025402505.1:0-2242 GCF_020080835.1 Cotesia glomerata
AAAATTAATGAAAAACGTGATCGAAGCCAGGATTTTAATCGGCAAGTTCAGAGGTGAAAATATACTCATGCCACGGATTCCTATTATACCTACAGATGTGCCAATTCAATTCAAACGTATTCAGTTTCCGATTAGATTGGCATTTGCAATGACTATCAACAAATCCCAAGGTCAAACGATGTCTGTTTGTAGATTAGATTTGAGAACACCATGTTTTTCACACGGACAACTATACGTGGCATGCTCTCGAGTGGGTAAACCATCCAGTTTTGTTTTGTGTTAGCTAAAGATGGACTAACAAAAATATTGTTCACGCTATAGCATTAATATTTGATATTGTTTAATAGTGTTACTGTCGTAATTGTTTTAATTAATGATATATAATTTTAAGGAATAAATTATAATAACTTAAAAATAATGTTTGCCTTTTGTTATTTTTATATTCCCTCATCGTTCATTAGTGCTCCATGCTTATTTCATGCATATACTACATTCTTACATACATACAATATACACATTCTAATATACATAAGATACTTACAATAAGTAAGCTTATTTTTTGTCTACACTAGAAATTACTAGGGAATTATTTATAAGGGCAAAACAACGTTTGCAGTTTGTCAGCTAGTATGTATATATATATATTTATAAATACTAGTGGTTTCCTGCTTCCGCTTCTTGGGCGAATTGAAAAGGGAAGCAATTTAAATTTTTAGTTTTATTGTTATTTATTTTTTTTCATATTTTCTATATCTCAAATTTCTTTTCTATATCTCATGTAAGTTTAAGCGAAAATGCAATGCTTTTAATCTGTTACATTTTCGCAATCCCGTAATGAGAACAATTCATCGATTATGTGATCAGCAAAAATAAAATGTATGTAAAATTCTTAGTCCGTTGACTGAATAGCTATATGTAATGTTAAATTTTGTAAACGTTAAGAGCTATCTTTTACAAACGGGAAATTTTCATTATCAACGTCCCCGCAATCCCTTAACTGAACTGGACATCATACACGAAGATTCTCACCGAATTTGGAGTCTGTAGAAGTTACAGTTTGGAAATGAAAATTTTAGATTTTAACACCCACCTCCGCAATTCCTATCGGAAGTAGACTTTATTGAAATCCATTTTGAGGTGATCTCTACATAAAGAGATAAAAAATTTCTAAATTAAATTAAATGAAGAGTTTTAGAAGCTATATTTCTGGAAATTAAGATTTGTCATGGTTAACACTCACCCCAATGATCGCATTATTGGGAGTTGATTCGTTGTAAACTCCATTATTAGATCATTTTTATATCACATATAGAAGACCTTCACTCAAATTTTGAGTTTATAGGAGCTATAGCTTGAAAATTAAAAATTTTAATTCTTAACACCCACCCACCGCAAACTCCCCTGTGGGAGGTATTTCAAAATTATGTCTGTGCTGTATATTATTTTACATTCTCTTAGCGAAAATTCCTACCCAATTGGAGTCTGTAGAGTTTATAGATTGAAAATTAAAAATTTTCATTGTTAATCACCCACCTCCGCAACCTCCCTGTGTGGTTGAGATATCCTAAAATTGCTGTTTATAAATTATTTTTACATCACTTACAGAAAATCTCTCCTTTACAAAATTTGGAGTCTGTAGGAGCTTATAGTTCGAAACTTTTAATTTTTATTGTTAACGCTCCAACCCCGCAATCTATATTGGGGAGTAGATTGTCATAAAATCCGCTCGTAGATCATTTCTACATCACATATAGGAGATTCCTACCAAATTTGGAGTCGATAGGAGCTATGAAGTTTTCAAATGGGAATTTTCCATTAAATTGTCAACGCCCCCGCAACCCCTTGTAGGTGGAATTTCGTAAAATCCGTTCTTAGCTGACCTCTACTCGGCGAAAGGAATATTCCTACAAAATTTCAAATCTCTACGCCTTATGGTTCCAGAGATATCGTGATGAGTCAATATATAGGTGGAAATCTCTTATATATCTATATATATATAGATATGAAAAACTGATGTGGGTACTCAAATGAAAGGTCTCCATGAGTGTAACATCGGGATGAGCTTATATCTTAAAATATGTCAATATTTCACAAGATACACGGTTATTGCTTAATTAATTACGTTTTTGAAGATATAAGCTCATCCTGATGTTAGACTCATCAATAGCTTTCGTTTGAGTACCCACATGCATTTTTGATACATTTTTCATATATACATATATATGATACTAGCTGTTACCCG
>NW_025402506.1:0-2241 GCF_020080835.1 Cotesia glomerata
TTTGGAAAACGATTGACCCTAACGGCCATCCCGGCAACTTCCATGCTAATTCCATAGCTTAAGCGCTTAAAATTGCACTCTATTACTTTTTGCGCTTTTCGAGCTCCATAAATATAATTTTCATTGCTCATTTTGAGCTATCCAAGCTCATTCAAAAAATTATTATCGATTTAGACGTGAGTAAAGAAAAAAAAAAAAACAGGGTGAAAACACAACTTCCTAATTTTTGAAAATCTTCGATTTTTGTTGAGTGGAGGAAGCTTAAAAATGAAAGTCGCAGTGATTTTAAAAAACACTTGTTTTCAAATCTTTTATTGATCGATATCTTTTGAACTAATTAACCGATTTCTACGTTTCGTTGGCGGCAATCGACGCGGTTTTTAAGCTCTATATAATTATGCTATGTCAATGCAAAAGTAATCCGAGAAGAAATGACGAAGTTATGTGAAAAAAAAACACTTTTTCGGTTTTTTTCGGTTTTCTTTCGTTGCACGCTATCTCTCGAACGAAATCCAACCGATTTTGATCGGGTTGACGCCGATCGGCGTTAGGGCTTTTCGGCTTAAGGGCGGATTAGTTTTTGGAAGTTGATCGATAGAGCCGTTTAAAAAGATATCTCCAAAAAAACTACTTTCAAAAATGATTTTTCTTCTTTTTTAAGATTTTTCAAGATTGCTTAAAATCTATCGGTCCGAATCGGTTCAAATTCTCAGGAAATCTAAGTTCAGCGTAGCCCTTTCCGAATAGCACCAACCGCGATGAAATCGGTTCAAACCAGCGTTCAAAAGTTATAAGCGAGGCTCACATAGTCACACACCACACACACACACACACACACACACACACACACACACACACATACATACATACAGACATAGTGACAACATCGCGGGGGTAGTCAGGGAAGCTTCCTGTGACCTTCAAACGTCGAGATCTGATGAAAACTCGATTTTTGCCAAACGGGGTAAAAACAATAACTTCCCGATTTTTGAAAATCTGAGATTTTTAGCGGGAAGTTAAAAATACTTTTATGGGGCTGTTACTCAGTGTCCATGAAGTCGATTGATCAATTTGGAGTCCGGAAATTTTCTTTAGGCTGTACGTTATGATTTCCACGAGTTCTCTTCCTTAATCTCTGGTGGACACCGAGATTTGAATTTTGAACAGTCGAATTTCTGTCACTTTAATTAAAAAAGGCCTTGTATGGCGCCTTCCGCACAATATCTGAGGAAGCAGTGTGCGTAATTTCTGGAACTCTACCTCTCAGAGTCCTAGCTGAAGAAAGAAGGAACCTTTACCAACGAAAGAGGTCAACAACACTGAGCGCAGAAGAACTCAGAACGGAACAAAGACAGCACAGCATCGCACGATGGCAATCTCAGTGGGATGCCGCAGAGAAGGGTAGATGGACGCATCGTCTCATACCAAAGATCGACATTTGGCTGAACCGGAAACACGGAGAGGTCAACTACTACCTAACGCAGATGTTGTCAGGACATGGCTGTTTTCGGGCTTATCTTCACCGCTTTAGGCATGACGATTCTCCGGAGTGCCCGTCCTGCCCTGGAGTCACTGAAGATGCGGAGCACGTTTTTTTCGAGTGCTCGCGTTTTAATCCACAACGTGAGGAGCTGGAGAGGATCTTGAAGAGGAGAAGTCAACCAGAGTCAGTCGTAGAAGCAATGCTGTCTTCAGAAGCTGCCTGGAATGCAACGAACACTTTTGTCACAGAAGTGCTTACAGAGCTGCGTTCCATCGAGAGAAAAAGAGCAAAAGACAGAATCTAGAAGGAAGAAATAACATCTTAGCCACCAGAAGGAAAGAGCGGCAGCTAATTCCTCCCCCCGCGTGAAGAAATGCCTTACGGCGGGCTACCATGGGGATCAAGAGGATAGAAGAGAAAGGGGTTTAAGGGTTTAGTGGGTGGGGGCTCTAGCGTAGATTTTTTTACTATGCCGCTGCGTCGAGTCGCCACATATCAGGCCAAACAACTATGCCTAGAATCCTGCGTAAAAGGATTCCCCCTGTGAAAAGGGAAGAAAACACACACACACACACACACATACATACATTACAGACATAGTGACAACATCGCGGGGTAGTCAGGGAAGCTTCCTGTGACCTTCTCAAACGTCGGAGACTCTGATTTCGGTAAAACCTCGATTTTTGCCAAACGGGGTCAACCAATAACTTTGAATTTTTGAAAATCTGAGATTTTTAGCGGGAAGTTAAAAATACTTT
>NW_025402507.1:0-2240 GCF_020080835.1 Cotesia glomerata
TATATATATATATACGATATAACGCGGCTTGTCACCACGATAGCGTCGTCAATTTACAATGGATCTTTACCAAACTCAACATACTTATTCTACAGATAGATACTGAAGTCAAGTTCGAAGATGAGCTTAATCGGTCAAGTAATTTAGAAATGCCATGATTTCAAAATTTTCAAAAATCATAAAAATTCATATTTCTTCAATTTCTTACTCGAATAATCCTTTTGAATGGGATGAACTTATTGAAATTCTGTAAAATAACATCTGAAAGCTCTTTAAATAAGCTTTACAATTTTGAGGTACTAACTATGTATGTGTGGTCTCTAAAAACATGTCCTATCTTTGCTATGCCAATTATGAAATTTTTAGTAGATTTCATGAGAAATCTAACTATTGGCTGCAATGGTCTCTTTTGAGAAAACTTTTGAAAAATTTTGCTTTATATTCCGATTAACTCGACGAGCTGAGCTCAGAAAAATACATATGGTCTCAAAGAGGTTTATAGCTATATAACATATATATATATATATATATATATATATATATATATATATAGCATAATATATAGTATATATATTGTGACGTTATTTTTTTAACCGGGGTCTATTTAAAATGAACGTCACTAGCGCCAACGGATTTTTTGTGATTTTAAGTCGATATTCCAAGGCCAAAATTTTATAGAAAATAATTGAGAGGATCAAAAGTGAGTCTTTAGCGAACCTTCAGTGAGTTCTTAGCGAGTCTTTAGTGAGTAGAGCCCGAGTGTAGATGCCGAGTAACGAGGAGCTACAGTTTTAGTGTGAATTTAGAGAGTTACAGTTACAGTCGAGCTTTTGAGATTTTTGAAATTAGAGTCAGTTTTAGAGTCAAGTTTTTGAAAAATATAGAGGTCGAGTTATTTATGGGTTTTATTGAGTTATTTTGAGTTTGTGGGTTTTGAATTTTTAGTTTTGAGTTTCGAATTGTAAGTTTTGAGTTATTGAGTTTGGAGGTTGCAGAGCATGTGGGTAAATCAGCGTTACCGAGGAGCGGGACTATAAGTCACCCGGTTTCGTTTGATGTGAGACGTTGGTCTAACCCTTTGAGACTTCCGGGTGGAATGCCTAGGTCTGGTTGAGCCGCCAGCGCTCCAATGTAGAGGAACATGATGAAAGCATATGGGATCAGTTTGAGTTACGTTTACGTTTACGTTTTTCGTTAAGTTTTTGTTACGTTTTTGATATTTTAATTTTGAGTTTAAGTTACGTTTTGAGTTACGTTTTTGGTTTCGATCCCAGCAGTAGTCAGTTCCCGGAGAGCATCCACTAAAGGAATATCCGTACTCCGAGCCTCAATTGTTTGATTTAGAGATTAAAATGTTTATGGGGATTAATTGAATATAGAAATTTTAGTTGGGAGTGAGTCACGTTTAAGAATACTTGAGTTTTAGATTTTGTTAAAGATAGTTGGATTTTAGATTTTGTTAAGGAGAGTTGAGTCTTAGACCTCGTAGAGGACAGTCGAGTTGGAGAGTCGCCTCTGATCACTTCAAGTGATCGGATGTGCGTATTATTGCAGCTACAGGTTAAGAGTTTAGTCTCTTGCATTTTAGTTTACGTTACAGAAATGAATATAGTTATGAAGTTTATTTAAGTTAGTATAAAAAGTTACTCAGCATCGGCGTTGTTTATATCAGGTATGATTTTAGTTTATTTATTGTAATTTGAGCGTTAATAATTTAGTTTTTGGTCTTGAGATATCGGATAGTCTCGTTTATAGTAAACTTTTGTATTATAAAGAATTTAGAGTTTTGTTGATAGATTTAATTGAGATTGTTATTCGAGTCATTAAGATTTATATATTTATTTGTTTTATTTTATAAGAATAAGGTACTGTAACTTGGCTATACCCGAGTCGAAAATTTTTTTGGCTTAAAATCCATTTCAACCTGAGATAGGCTGAGTCAGGGTGAAACAGAATGAAATAGGTTTTAGGGAATGAGGAACTGCATTGATACTAAACCCCGTTTCACTCTGGTAACGTCTACTTAAGTCCGTTTTCAGACGAGTTAGGTTAAAACGGAGTTTAAAAATTTTTAAATTAAAACCCCTCTAGACCCTGGTTATCCTTGACCTACATTTATTAATATTTTGACCTATATTTTTTTCTACGAATTTCTTCAATATCATACAATAACTGTTGCTATACATTCAATTAAAAACTAAAACAATCACATATTTTACAATATTACTAATAACTGTTAC
>NW_025402508.1:0-12033 GCF_020080835.1 Cotesia glomerata
AGGAAAACGGTTGACTTCTGAAGGCCATCCCTGCAACTTCCCGCTAATTCCATACTTAGGCGCTTAAAATTGCACTGATGAGCCTTTTGAGCTCTTCGAGCTCAAAAATACAATTTATGGTTATTTTGAGCCTCCAAGCTTAGAAAGATTGTTTTCCTATGCTTTTGAGCTCTTCGAGCTCAAAAAGTCTGATAGGGATTTGATGACACTATTTTTGAATTTTTAAACCGCAATAACTTTTGAATGAGTAAACCGATTTTCACGCGGTTGGCAGCATTTGACGCAGTTTTTTAAGCCTCACAAAGAATTTAAAATTTTAAATTGATCGCGCTAGGAATTTTGGAGTTATTCCGAAATAACACTTTTTTCGGTTTTCTTTCGTTCACGATATCTCTCGAACGAATCAACCGATTTTGACCGGACTGATGGCGATCGACGTGGTTTTTTGAGGTTAAGAGCTGATTAGTTTTTGGAATTGAACTATTAAGCCGTTTAAAAGTTATTCCAAAAAAACCACATTTGAAAAATTTTTTTTTCAGTTTTTTGAAGATTTCTCAAAATCTATTGATCTGAATCGGTCCAAATAGTTTTCAAAATCTAAGTTTGGTCAAGCCCTTTCGAATGGCACCAACCGCGATGAAATCGGTCAAGCTGTTCAAAAGTTATAAGCGGTTCACATACTTTCACACACACACACACACACACACACACACACACACACACACACACACACACACACACACACACACACACACATACATACATACATACAGACGCCGTGACAACCTCGCGGGGATAGTCAGGGAAGCTTCCTGTGACCTTCAAACGTCGAGATCTGATGAAAACTCGGTTTTTGCAAAACGGGGTGAAAACAATAACTTCCCGATTTTTGAAAATCTTCGATTTTCGTAGCGGGAAGTTAAAAATTTTAAAAGCCAAAAAAACTTGCAACAAATTTACATAAGAAACTCGAAACAGATGAAAATCATGATTCAAGAGAAATATTGATAAAAAAAAATTATTTTTAAGGCAATTGGTAGTCTTGTTTTAAGAAATTCTTTTTTGTCTTGAATTCTGACTTCTTGGTTCAAGATTTTTATTATCTTCGGTAGATAACTATTGTAACTTCGGTCAAAAGAATATTATCTTCAATCGATAAAATTGAATTTTTCAGCTAAGAATAATTCTTGAGAGCTAAAATTACATATAAAAAAAAATGTTCTTGAATCAAGTATATTACTTTGGAGAACTTAATCTTCTTGATTTGAGTAGAAAAATTCTTGAACTAATAAATTTTTCTTGATTTAAGGAAATTTTACTTGATCCAAGAATTTTTCGTCTTGATTTAAGACAATTATCCTCTTCAAAATTATTGTCTTGGTTCAAGAATTTTTCTCTCAAATAATTTTTTTTCAGTGTGGTTGTTGAGATATTAATATTCGGGCACCTTCTTACGCAGCGTTTGAAAAACTTTTCTCGACAAATTAAAAGAAGATTTTATTAATTATAATCAATAAACAATTAAACTCAATTTAACATCTTTAAGCAAAGCTACTATGTTAACTTTATGCCCAAACCGGCTGTTAAAAGTATCAGGAGTTTCATACTGACCTTTGACTGGTTAAAAATTTATAATTCATAAACATATATTATATTTGAATTTTTTATCGCTTCGACCATCAAAGTCTTCGTCAATCATCTTTATTTTGCTTGTATTTATACATACCTATGCCAAATATTTATTCTAAAAATTCATGTATACATATCCTCGAATGCATACAGTATACAAATATAATATACAATACTTGAATAGAGTAAATAATATAAAATAAAATACAGCAGAGAAAAAAAGCAAAAGTAAAAATTGGACATGAATCTCGCCAGGAGAGTTCGCACCAAGCACCGATGATAATGGTGCGTTTCGACAGATTGGATGAGCTATCCCGTGGGTTGAGACTCAGCAGGACGTCATGTGTCTTAAAGAATTGCCAGATATTATACACGTATTCAAATACTTGGCGATATATAGACGCCGGGCTCTCCAAGTCTTGCTCACTTCTGTTCTCCACTCTCTTCTATTACAGATATTATATATTGTATACACTAACTGTTATACGCTAAATCTTTTTGGCGAGTAGAGGTCGTAGCCCGACCTGGCGTCTGATTGATATACGGACTGTTAAGTGCTTGCAATACCGACATTTATATCTACCTCTAATACTCACGGCCATAAATAAACGACCACTTCGAAGTCCAATGAATGCTCCAACACGCGTCAGGAGGTCATATATGTATAATATGTAACATATATGTGTAATGAAAAGACCGAACCACTGAACACTGGATCTGGTGTGTACAATATTACTTTATGGTACTACAAGTTGTTAAGCAAGAGGCACGAGGCAAGAGGCCTCTGAAACATTGTCCAGAACGTTTAATTCAAAACTGAGGATTTTATTTATAGTTGTTATTTGTTATTATCAAGTCGATGTACTTCTGACAGCTGTTATCGATTGATAAATGCACTCGAGGGCTGTTTCATTCACTGGTGAGAGAAAGTGTGCCAACATTTATGATTACTATTTATTATTTATTATTATTATTCAAGATTGGTAATTTTCAATAATTATTATTGTTAGTAATAATTGAAATTTGTTAAATGGATTGGGTTGTCTTAAAATTAATAATAATAGTTGCTATTTATGATTATAATTTGTTATTATCAATTATTTCGGACAGAAGAAGTAGTAAAATTCTCTCTAAACATAAATTAGTGAAAATTTCACTAATTGCTAAAGTGAAGCTGTGGCCACTTAAAATTCAGTGTTTTTTACAAATAAATTAGTGAATTTTCACTAATCAATTTAATATTATAATTTTTACTGAAAATTAATGATTTTTGCTAATTAATTAGTGTCATTACCAGGTAATTATAATTTTCAATTAAAAATTTCACTAAATCAATTTTTAGTTTTGTTTGTTCACTTTGGAATAAGTGAAGACTATAAGCAACAGCAGCGCCACTGCACATGCAGCGTGATGGTCGCTTGGTGTGAATCGATAAGTCGAATAATCGACTTTAAATTTCGATACTGTATATACTGCTGTGTTCAACACAAAGGATTTAACTAAGTACAGGTACTATTACGGTATTCAGCTAAGAAAAACTATCCAAGCATCTTTTTGGAAAATAATTTAAAGTTTTCTTTAAATAAAAAAGGATATAAGAATATAAAAAATCTTGGTATTTATTTATCATAATTACTGATAAAATACCATTTATTTGTACGTTAATGTCGGATTCTGTAAGTATAACTCAAGTTAAAAATTATGAGGTTAAGTTTTGGTGAACGTTTTGACTTGTCATTTTTTTTTATAATTTATATCATACTTTCACAAGTTCATTTGAATAATAATAAATATTTATTATTTATAAGTATAATTATTAATAGATATTATTTAATAAATAAAAATTCGTAAAAAAGATGAAAATGAAATTAGCAGACATCTGACAATTTTTAGGATTTTTATTATCGACAAAATAATTACAAAAAAAAAAAAAAAAAAAAATAAAAATTCTACATCTTGAGAATTTAAAAAATTATAAGTGCAATTTTTGAAAAATATTTTGTTAGTTATAATTTAATTAATAAAAAATAGTAAAAAATTGTCAACCGCCCACTGATTTCAGTATCATTAAAAAAGTCATACAAAAATTGTTTTTCTACTTTTTTTTTTGTGTATTTATTTTCACACTCATGAAAATTAAGTTAGCCGACATTTAAAAATTTTTAGAATTTTTTTTTATTGAAAATTTGATTACGAAAAAAAAAAAAAAAATTTCACTTGTAAAAAACTTTAAAAACTGTAAATGTAAGTTTTTAAAAATATTTTTTTGTTCCAATTTAATTATTAAAAAAAATCAAAACATTAAAAACGTCGGATAACTTTAGTATCATTTCACACTCAACTTATTTTGTTTAATTTGATAATTATAAAAATTTTTTTCACTACAGAAATATTGATATGGAGGAATATAAGGATTTATCAGTCAACGGGCTAGTTCAAAAATTGACAGATATAATACAGGATAACGATACTCTAGATAAATTAAGACGTAAGTTATTTTTCTAAACTTTTTAGTGTACTCATTTATTATGGACCAGTTAAAATGTTTTATCTGTCATAAAAAAATAAGTGGTGAATTGAATGGATTGAAATTTCATTTTTTAAATAATCATGGACTAACTGTAAGTCGCGGGATTGGTGATCAGGGATTTAAATGTGATCAACAAGGTTGTTGTCGTAGATTTTTAAATTTTTCATCTTTAAGACGTCATATAAAAAAAATTCATTTGTGTGATGAAGACAGTAACAGTGAGCATGAAGAAATTGATGTAGAAGATAATAATGAACGCGGTAATAATGATGACAATGAGAATAATCATATAAATATTGATAACAATATCAATAATGATAATGTTAATAATGATGATAATACTAATAATAACAATAATAATAATAATAATCAAGTGTTTGATATACGTCGTTACGTTGTACGAATGATTGGCCGATTCCAGTGTAAGGTGTAAGGCAACCCTAATGATCAGAATAAAAAAAAAATTATTAAACTCCTTGAAGATACGAGAGAGTTTAGACGACAGTGGATTGAACAATCAGGTCCCACAATTTCTGAAGTTTTCACTAACTATCCTCGTCTCTTGGATTTTAATGGAGAAATGGTGAAGCTATTAGATTTTAATTTACAATTATACTTATTTTATACTTTACTAAACATTAAAATTTAATAATGACATTTAATGACAGATTGAACGAGAATTTGATTCTCTATACCCGGATTCAGGAGATAATTTTTTGGAAAAATTTCCCACGTTCTATGCCCCCCGTATTCTTCGTTATGTCCAAGAATGTAAAACCAGCTGTATACGCTGAATCAACTATTATTGAGGATGGTAAGTTTACAATTTATATTCGTGTTATGATTTAGATGCTGAATTTAAGGCTTCATTTACATAATTTCAAAAACATATCGTCAATTTCTTAAAGTTAAAAAAATCAGTGCATACTATAAGTTTTATTACATGGCAATTAATTATATTTCATTTTAGAAAATTTGAGGGCTCTACTGGTGTTGTGTACATTAATGGCAGTATCGAACTCAGTCATCACAAAAAGAGGCAAAGGCAAGGGCAAAGGAAAAAAAAGAGTGTGTTTGAAATCGCAACAATTTATTATTCGTATAGTTATTTTTATTTTGATCTAATTATTTATTGTTTATTTCAATTAGACCCATGAAGAAAGGGATGAATCTCCTGTGCCTGTTAGAAGTTCTATGTTTCCTAATAAAGATTTATTAAAAACTGTCGCGGTAAGTTTTCAATTTTTTTTTTAACTGATCACAAACAGTAAAATAATTTTGTAAAATCAGTTTATGTCAAGAAATTTATCAACTATCAATAAATATTAATTGCAATGCAATATGAATTAACGGTTTAAAACTTTCTACATAATTAATTATTTTTTCGGAATTAAATTATTTCACTATGTACAATAATTCTTCAAATCCTTTACCTTAGTTTTTCAAAGTTGCAATCAATATTAGAATTTTTTTTTTAAATACTTACGAAAAAAAAGTAATAGTTATCAAATTTATTAAATGTTTGACATAACTCAGTGCTTTATTAAATTTTATTAATAATCATTTTTATTTCTACATTTACTTTTATTTTTATACAATCAAAAATCAGCTATAAACAAATAATATATTTGTAAACGATTAATAGCAATGAAAAATTTCGATTCATTTATATGTAACTTTATGTTTATTTACAGGATGGAACAAACCTGAAGAATTATGCTACCGAATTAAAAAAACGCCAAGTTACAAACATTCAGCCTTATCTAATACTAATGAAGGGCCAAGATTGTGAATCTTATTTTATTGAAGGCGATAATTGGTTTATCGATGTAAACCAAAACAGTACTCCAATTGCGGCTTTTAATATACTATATAAACTTTTTTATGTTTTAAATCTTCAGTACCCGAACAGTCTACAAAATTTTTATAATTTTATTGATTGTTACATTTTTAAAATGAAAAATGTTAAACCGAGGTCTGTGGTATCATCACTACATGTCACGTTAAGTGATATTTTACAAAATAATGATGAGAAGGATGACAGTTTGTCCGATTAGTTTTAAAAGAAAAAAATATTTTAATCCATATTTTAACCAAAAAAAAAGTTTACCCAAACCGGACTTTAAATCAGTTTCATCTTTTTAAGTCTGTTTAATCATTTCTATGATATTATTTTATTATAATTAATAACTATTGTTTTTATTATCATTCTACCATTTTCTTAAAAGTTCTAGTTTCTAGATGAAAAAAGTTCATTTTTAAATAATATTTTTTTCATTTGATAAGATAATATTTATAAGGGAAAAATAATGTTAATTATCCGTTCTTTTCTAAAAAGAAACACTTATATTTTTATTAATGTTTTGTAATACCATATTAATTTAAGATGATTGTAATACTATATTAGTATAAGATGATTGTAACTTCAACTAATGATTTCACTAGTTTTTTAGTTTATAAACTATTATTCATTCCATAAAATTATTTTTATTATTTCTCTAGTAAATTTAACTTGTTAGATTACTTAAATTTAATTATATTTTTATAAAACTATACTTATCCAATTAGTCAATTTTTCACTACACAGAAAGTAAAATTTTTTGACTGGAGAACAAAATTCTTGGCTCAAGAAAATTTTCGGGTGCCTGAAGGAAGACCAAAGTTGTGTTGGCCAAAGTAAAAATTTTTTTTGAAATTCTATTCTTGCTGGAAGTGATTTTTTCTTAATTTAAATTATCATAAATACTTGATGCAATAAGTTTTTATATTTGATCAAGATTTTTAGATACTTTAGGGAAGCAGCGTCACCTACTTCAGCTGAGAAAAAAATTTTCTCACCTTGAGAAAATTTTTCTCTTGAATATTTGATACCCATTTTATATCATTTTACCGTGCAATTATACATATTGAATGAAAAAAAATGATTTAATATTATATGTTCTTCCCATTTGACATGTTAATCAATAAAAATATAAATGAAAATTTACTTCTATCGAGATATTTGATTTTTTGGAGCAGGAGAGAAATTTTTTCAAGACAAGAAAATTAACTTCTATCAAGAACTAAATTTTTTGGTGCAAGAGGCTGAATTTTCTCAAAACAAGAAGATTTTCTTGACTTAAATAAATTTTCTTGGATCAAAATATGTATTTTTTAAAGCAAAATAATTAATTTTGTTGGAGTAAGTGAAATTTCTTATGTCAAAAAAAAATTTGTTTTTTGCTCGAGAAAATAATTGGGAAGAAAAATATTTTCTTGGCTCAAGTGAACCTTTTTTTCTGTGTAGCTGTAATATTATTTTAATCCAATGCGATTGAAACATTTTCATAAATCTAACAAGTGATTTTTACTAATTCAACTATTAAAAATCACTAATATTTTTATGAAATTACGCTCGCTTAATTGCAAAATATTCACTCATAAAAATTGAAATTTTTCACTAATTGAAATTTAACTTCCAATTATTCCAATAGTACTTTTCACTTATGGAAACGGTGAAAAAATTTACTTTTATTTTTAGTGAATTTTTCTTATTCAATTAGTTATTTAATTTCACTATTATAGAACTGGATATTCAATTAGCAAATTAGTGAAATTCATCGCTACTTATTGTATCTGTGAATTTCTAAATTCACTAATTCATATATTGAGTATTCACTAATTCTGCGTGGTACGATTCTAGCATTAACAATTAGTGAATATTCACTTGAAATAAGTGAAAAACCATTAATTCATGTTTAGAGAGATAGTCTTATGAACGTGGACTTAGCGCGATTTTTTTACAGTGGGAAACTTGTTTTTGTACGGATCTAGTAAGAAGTTCAGCCGAGGTTAAAGAGAACTTTTACGGAAGATTTTTAGAAAGAGTGTAATTCAATCTGATGAAGAATTCAGAAAAATGATGAAAAAAACCACTTTTTTCTTCTATACATAATATAGTTTATAATACAGTATATAATATCCTCACGAACCACTTAACCGATTTTGACAAAGTTGGCGGCGTTTGGCGCAGTTTGTTGAGAACTTAATAGAGTTAACTTATTATATCAAAAGACGATCTAAGAAGAAATTTTGAAGCTATTTGAAAAACACGGTTTTCTGAATTTTTGACTTAAACTATATCTCTTGAACCAGAATCGACCGATTTTTATGTGTGATTTAAGCCATATGAAGTAGTTATTCATGCACAAAAATATTTATTTTTTACTTGCTAAACGATCGAAAAAAAAAAAATTTTAGTTATGTAAGAAAATCATTTTTTCGAAAATTTTCGACAACGATTTCTCGTGAACAAATGAACCAATTTTTAAAAATAAAAGTAATTTTTAACATGATAATTCATGTTATTTTTTTGCGATAGGGCTATTCATCTGTCCAGTTTGCATTTTTATTTTTTACACAGATATTTTTACTATGGAACTTTTGATTTTTCTTTATCAATCATTTTAAGATTTTTTTTATCATTTCATCTTTTTAAATTCCAGACAAGAGAGAAACGGATTCTGCCGCGTTATTCGTTTTCATGACTGGACACAATCACTGGAAGTGCCCCAAAAATCGTGTGAACTCTTTTTTAACATAAGAGCCTCTATCTTATTATATACTCTTTGCAAAGACATTAGCTGTTATGAATTCGATCTGACTAGAATTAGTTCATTTATCCAATCCGTAAGGTAGCGTATCCAAGTGGAAAGATTTCCCCAATATAATATTATTTAATAATTAAATAACTAACTTCCCGAGAAAAATGTTTCTATATAATCATATATAATTGTATATAATCATATATGACTATATATATGATTATATAATGGAATCACATATATAATTATATACAATTATATATAATCATATATAATTATATATACTCATACATGATTATATAATGGAATTGTATATAAGATTATATATAATTATATATGACTATATATGGAGCAATATACAGCCATGCAGGATTATATATAGTTCCATATACCTGATTATATATAAGTATATATAATCATACAGCATGATTATATACCGAATTGTATATGAGGTTATATATAATCATATATATAATTATGTATGATTATATATGGAGCAATATAAAAACCAAGAAAGATTATATAGTTCCATATATAATTATATATAACCATACATGATTATATATGGAATTGTATATGAGGTCATATATAATCATATACTAATTACCATATGACTATATATGGAGCAATATACAGCCAAAGCAAGATTACTATATAGTTCCATATATAATTATATATAGTTATATATAATGCATACACTGATTATATATGGAATTGTATATGAGGTCATATATAATCATATATAATTATAAATGACTATATATAGAGCAATATACAGCCATCCAAGATTATATATAATCCCCATGTATAATTATATATAATTATATAATAGCATATATAGTTAACATATATAAAAATTTTTCTTTGAAAAAAATTTCTTTTAGTAATCACGAAAAGTGTAAAAATGATGTTTATAATTACGTTTTAAATAATTCTGAAATACAAAATTTGTTACATTTCCTATGAGATGTTTTGGTCTACTCTGCTACTACCTAATAGTAAAATCATTTATTTATTTTATTATTTAAATAAGTGTTACTATTATAATGAGATTCGGTCAAATAAATAGAAATTATGAATTATGACTATCCAAATATATTATAAAAATCAATTTTTATACAGTAAGAACCTCTATAACTCCGAACTCCAAAGGGAGAGCAAAAAAAATTCGAGTTATAGAGTTTTCGAGTTATAGAGGGTTTCGAGTTAGGGAGGTGACTGGTAACTTTGTGGTTTCCGAGTTAGGGAGGTGACAAACAGAAAGGAAAAAAGTCGAATAAATGCACATACAAAAATTCAAGGATTACATATATAATCAACACATATTTATTCAGAAAACTTATTGGAGAAAAATCAGTTATTTTTTTTTGCTTTAAATAAGGCTGTTCTTTATCTATTGCATTGTCTAAAATACAAAGAGAGCAGAAAATTGCTTTTTCTTCCGAGACTTACTTTGTTTGTTCTATAAAATTACGTAACGTATTTAATGCTATTCTAGCCTCTTTGATCGAGAAACTAATTGGCAGGTGCATGTTATATTACTTGGATCTTCTATCTCATCTTCATCTCTTTCACAATTACTCTCAGATACTGAATTAAGAATCTCTTCGTCGGATAATATTTCCAGCAGTCATCGCTTCTCCATCGTCACATGTAATAAAGTCCTCAAGAAACATATTTCAGGCGCCACTGTATCCCATTCTTCTGAGGAGGTTTGCAGAGAAATATCTTCGACTTCTTCTTCGATTATTGACGAAGAAAATCCACAAGTGAGCAACAAGCAGTTTTTGATGGTAGTAGCAGATCACATTTCGCCAAGCTTTATCAGCCATCCGCATGGCTTGCAACCCACATCTATACGAGAATCTCTTTTTCTTCCAAATCTTGCAACATATTCCTGACTACTTCTTTACGGTATAATGACTTGAAATTTTTGATAATGCCCTGATCCCATCGGTTTACCCGAATTTTGATGTGTGGTGTTTGGAGGTAAAAAACTCTACTCTTACTGATGTCATTTGAGGGAATATCGTTGTGCTTGCCGTGCAGATTATCTATAAATAGTAGTATTTTTCTTTTTTCTTTTACTCATTTTCTTGTCAATACCTATGAGCCAGTCTGCTGAAGATTGCAGAAGTCATCCATGCTTTATTATTCGCTTCATATTTCAATGGCAGAGATTTGCATTTTGAAAAACAACGAGGTTTTTTCGATTTCCCAATCACTGAAGGTGAGAAATTTCTGTACCTGTCATGTTTTGCAGCGAGTAAAATTGTTAAGCGTTCTTTGCTATGCTTACCACCATGGCATTTATCATCTCTAAAAGTTAGAGGTTTTGTCGGGAAGACATTTGCCAAATAAAGCTGTTTCATCAGCATTGAAGACATTTTCAGGCTCAAAATCACTGGCATAAATCTTTTCAATCTGTCATTTGTCCATTTATGACCCTGAAGTTTAAACATTTACACTTGCACTTTCCCCGCAAACTTTCTTGAAAACAAAGGTCATGCCTACGTTTAAACTTTTCCAACCATCCATTGCTTGCTCTAAAATCAGAAAATCCTAAAGACGTCCGAATATATTTCTGCCTTTTCTTGCCAATAATGGTCCACTAACCTTATATTTTTCATGACGACACTGTTTAAAACCGTTTTAATAAACGCTTTCTTCTAAACCGGGAAACTCGGAAATTCGCCGTCTTTTACACGACAAACTTTGACCACTTTCTCAACTTTCTTCCTTATAACTACTTCATTTTTATTATTGTCGAAAAAGAGTACTTAAAGGTATCAAAATTGTTCCACAACATCAACTTTTACTAGTCTTCACTGCTTCGAGCACTCGTAGTTTTCAGAGAGACTAAGGAGTTTTAGTTTACGTTTTACACTCATTATTTATTAATTTCTTTTCACGTAGAGCTGTCAAAATTGATGTGTATTGCAGTGAATCGTAACTAAGTCTAAGGGGTATGATAATTTTGTCCTTAACCAGAGAACCTGACGTCAGCTATAAATTCCAGTACCATTTCAGTAAAACTGGTAATCCTAATAAGATACTTAAATACGGTAATAACCCAAAATTCGAGATAGAGAGGTCCAAGTGTGTGTATTCGAGTTATGGAGGGTAAAAATGTACAGAAATAGCTTGTAGGGACTCACTAATTATTTCGACTTATAGAGGGTAAAAATTTCGAGTAACGGAGGTTTTATGGCTTGAAGGGAAGGGGATGAAATATTTTTTCGAGTTACGGAGGTTTTCGAGTTATCGAGGTTCGACTTATCGAGGTTCTAC
>NW_025402509.1:0-2240 GCF_020080835.1 Cotesia glomerata
GCCTGTGTGTGTGTGTGTGTGTGTGTGTGTGTGTGTGTGTGTGTGTGTGTGTGTGTGTGTGTGTGTGTGTGTGTGTGTGTGTGTGTGTAAGTGTAAGTGTAAGTGTAAGTGTGTATGTATGTAAACCTCTAAGTAATCCATAAGTTTTGAACGGCTTGCCCGATTTGATCGCAGTTGGTGCCATTCAAAAGAGATCGACTAAACTTAGATTTATAATACAACTTGGACCAATTCAGACCGATAGATTTTGAGAAATCTTAAAAAAACTGTGAAAAAAAATTTTTTTTAATGTGGTTTTTTTGGAATAACTTTTAAACGGCTACATCGATCAATCCCAAAAACCGATTAGCTATAAAAATCGAAAAACCACGTAGATTGCTACCAAGCCGGTCGAAATCGGTTGATTCGTTCGTGAGTTATCGTTGATTTCCATTGCAGTGTTTTTTTCTGAATTACAATCGCAGCCCCTGGTCCAATCAATTTGTGTTTGAAGATGTAGTATAGAATTTAAAAAACTGCGTCGAATGCTGCTAACCACGTAAAAATCGGTCCATTTATTCAAAAGTTATTGCGGTTTGAACATTCAAAAAATAGTGTTTTATTAAACTTCCTTCAGACTTTTGAGCTCGGAGAGCTCAAAAATATACGAAAATTATACGTTATAAGTTCAATTTTGAGCACTTACTTACAAAAGTTGCAGCAAGTTGCAGAGATGGCCTTCAGGGTCAACCGTTTTCCTAATTTTTTTTTTTTTTTTTTTAATAGAAAAGCAAAAAAAAAATTAGGAAAACAGTTGCCCCGAAGGCCATCCCTGCAATTGCCCGCTAATTCCATACTTAGGCGCTTAAAATTGCACCAATGATGTTTTTGAGCTCTTCGAGCTCAAAAATAAAATTTATGGGTTATTTTGAGCACTCCAAGCTCAAAGAGATTGTTTTTCTATGCTTTTGAGCTTTTGAGCTCAAAAGTCTGATAGGGATTTGATGACACTATTTTTTGAATTTTTAAACCGCAATAACTTTTGAATGAATAAACCGATTATCACGCGGTTGGCAGCATTCGTCGCAGTTTTTCAAGCCTCACAAAGAATTTTAAATTTAAAATTGATCGCGCTAAAAATTTCGGAGTTATTCCGGAAAACACTTTTCGGTTTTCGTTCATTCACCTCTCTCGAACGAATCAACCGATTTTGACCGGACTGTTGGCGATCGACGTGGTTTTTTAAGGTTAAGAGCTGATTAGTTTTTGGAATTGAACCATCAAGCCGTTTAAAAGTTATTCTAAAAAAACCACATTTGAAAAATTTTTTTTTTTTCAGTTTTTTGAAGATTTCTCAAAATCTATTAATCTGACTCGGTCCAAATAGTTTTCAAAATCTAAGGTTGGTCAAGCCCTTTTGAATGGCAGCAACCGCGATGAAATCGGTCAAGCCGTTCAAAAAGAGTAAGCGGTTCACATACTTTCACACACACACACACATCATCATCACACAGATACATTACATACATACAGACACCGTGGACAACCTCGCGGGGATACCAGGGAAGCTTCCTCAGACCTTCAAACGTCGAGATCTGATGAAACCTCGGTTTTTGCAAAACGGGGTAAAACGCTTAACTCTCCCCGATTTTTGAAAATCTTCGAATTTCCGTATGGAAGCTAGTACTAGAAAACGGTTAATCCTGTAAGGTCATCCCCTGCAATCCTCCTCGCCAATTCCGTTAATACCTGGGCGCTTAAAATCAGACCTATGAAGTTTTTGAGCTCCTCGAGCTCAAAAATACAATATATGTGTTGTTTTGAGCTTTCAAAGCTCAAAATGATACCTTTTCTATGCTTTTGAGCTCATTGAGCTCAAAAGTCTGATAAAAGTTTCATAGAAAACTATTTTTTGAATTTTCAAACTGCAATAACTTTTGAATGAATGAACTGATTTGTACGCGGTTGGCAGCATTCTACGCAGTTTTTTAAGCCTCATCAAGAAATTTTAAATTTTAATCAGTCAAACTAGAAATTACGGAGTAATTCCGAAAAAACACTTTTTTAGGTTTTCTTTCCTGCACGATATCTCTCGAACGAATCAATCGATTTTGACCGGATTGACGGCAGTCGACGTCGTTTTTTTATGTTAAAAGCTGATCAGTTTTTGGAATTGATTGATACAGCCGTTTGAAAGTTATTCCAAAAAAACCACTTTTCAAAAAATTTTATTTTTATTTTTTTCTAGATTTTTCGAAATC
>NW_025402510.1:0-2240 GCF_020080835.1 Cotesia glomerata
TCTTCTCTTCTGCGCAGCTGTGTGTGTGTGTGTGTGTGTGTGTGTGTGTGTGACTATGTGACTCGCGTTCTAAAGATTTCCGTCAAACTTAGATTTACCTGAAATTTGAATCAATTAGGACCGAAAGATTTTGAGAAATTTTAAAAAATTCCAAAAAAAATAAGAGAAAAATTTTTTTGAAAGTGGGTTTTTTGGAATAACTTTAAAACGGCTTTATCAATCAACTTTAAAAACTAACCCGCCCTTAAGCTTGAAAAACTACGTCGATCGCCACCAAGCCGGTCAAAATCGGTTGATTTGTTCGAGAGATATCGTGAACGAAAGAAAACCAAAAAAAGTGTTTTTTCGGAATTACTCCGAAAATTTTGGTTCGATCAATTAAAACCAGAAATAACTTATGAGGGATGATAAAACTTTTGTCGAATGCCGCCAACCGCGTGAAAATTTGTTGATCCATTCAAAAGTTATTGCGGTTTGAAAATTCAAAAATAGTGTTCTATGAAACTTCTATCAGACTTTTGAGCTGTGAGAACTCAAATGCCTAGAAATATTATTTCTTTGAACTCAGCGAGCTCAAGATATCACATAAATTATATTTTGAGCTCAAAAATCTCAAAATGTCATAAGTACAATTTTAAGCACCCAGGAATGGAATTAGCGGAAGTTGCAGGGATGGCCTTTAGGGTGAACCGTTTTTCTAATTTTTATGGTTTTATTTTTAAGTAAAAATTTTTCGTTAAAATTAACATACTTTTTGGGCAAATTCTTGTTTAGCACTTTATTTGTATTATTCATGACGAAGTTATGCTATGGCGGCTGGTTTTGTGATATAATATACATAGCATGACATAGCGTATAAAGTGATGAAGTGCAACAAATTACCGTGCCACTATAGAAGGGTTTCCTTAAAGTTTGCACCTGAGCAAGCTTCATGACGACTGATGATTGTTTTTCTCGATTCAAATATGTTATACTGAAGGTTATTTGAACTCTACCATTATGATGAGAGAGCCACTTGAACTATATTTTTAATCAAATACTTCTTTTGAATTTACAATCATCAAATAAGATAACTTAATTAATTGCAAACATAAATTTTAAATAAAGACAATCTCTTTTTTAAAAAAAAAAAAAAAAAAAAAAAAAATTTAGAAATTCGTTCAGTTGCTTCAATATATTGCAAGACAAATAACATTAAGTGTCATGAATATTATCGAAATGTAATTGATAGTCACTAATTACTGATCTGACAATACAAACAAAGAAACATTTTTTGTATCGATTAATATTCTTGCTTTTCAAGATTTTACACGTAAGCTTCCTCTTTACGTATTATCCACTTTACATTATCAATAACTCGCACAGATCCTGTTAATGACAATAATTTTTAAATTAATTATTTTGTCAATGAAAAGTGGTAATTTATAAAGTTGCAATTGCTACAAAAAAGGAAAAAATAAATATTTTTATTTTTGTATGGAAGAAATAACAGCCTTGAAACAATCGTGCATTTTAAAGTAAATGTAATATCTGTGTTTAACTTTTACGTAAAATATAACTAATTGGGGCATCTTATAATATTGGATCAACGATGCACCTGACAAAATGTGCATTGCATTATGTATTTGCACATGCTGAGAATTAAAGTATGAAAAGCGGTAAACTGAAAAAGATAGGATGAAACAAGTTATTATAAGAGTGAGAAATAAAACAGATACGAACGTTTAAAGAAAAGTGATAGACAGACATAAAGCGAAGAAAGAATTAACCAGGTTCTACGGCATCGTAAATGCAATGGACAAATGAGTGTTTTTTAGCTTCTTTAAAACTTACTGAAGATTACAATCAAGTGCAAGTTTAATTGCAATCAACTAAATCGTTATTCGGGCACGCGCATGCGCAGGTGCATGTTTTTTAGTGCATAATTGTGTATGTACACTTTTTCTTGTCTTCGGACCATATATTTTCGTTTTCAGGAAAATAAAATTTGATATTAAACGACATGAAAATTTGAGCTATAAATGTACTATTATAAATTGGTTAATTCGTTCATGAGATATGATGAATAAAAAATTTGTACGTAGAAAGGAATTTTTTAACTTCCCGCTAAAAAAATCGAAGATTTTCAAAAATCGGGAAGCTATTGTTTTCACCCCGTTTTGCGAAGATCGATTTTTCATCGATTTTTCATCGAATCTCGACGTTTCGAGGTCCTAGGAAGAGCATCCCTGACTATTCCC
>NW_025402511.1:0-2239 GCF_020080835.1 Cotesia glomerata
TCTAAAGTTAATACTTTTGTTAATGGATGAACCATAGAAATTTGGGATATAAATGAATGGAAAAATTTATGATTTTCAAATTTTGGAGTTTAGAATCTTTCAAATTTAGGGTTGGCAATAAATCCCTAAGCATAGAAACTGTTATGCTTCCATCTAGTAGATGTTATTTTTATTTATTGAAAACTTTACTTACTGTAATTCTTTTCGACCGGTAGTATTAAAATACTCGGTTTCAGCGCGGGAAAGGAATCATTTTAAATAAAAGAATTCTATTTAGACGTTATTTAATTTTGATCAAAATTATTTAGTTGGTTTCAATTTATTATTCAAGTTGACAAAATATTAAAAAGCTTCAAAATATAAAATTGAGGTTTACAATGACGTGAACTTAGCAATCTAAGCTCTCGGTGAGAAGTGTCGTTACATAGTTTTTCCGAAGAGCTTCAAACTCCGTTCTTCTCCCACCATGACTTCCATACATACATCCACTCTAAGGAATACATAAGCACACACATTTTCTACTAAATATAAATGATTCTTATATACTAACATGTATTTTCTCTATATCTATATATATTTATTTCAGCCTATCGGCCTGAAAGTTAGACTTCACTAATATACACTTTTAGCAATAGTCATTATGTTTATTTAACTATTTTTATCAATTTAACAGACCCTTTTAAAATCTATTTATAATAAAAATTAACTTATAATTAACTTGAAATTAAATTACAATAAAAATTATAATAAACTATAACATGAAAATATATATATTATATTGTTTATAATATGTTGGATTAATGTTTGAGTTTGACTAATTAATAACTTGAATTAAATATTATTTCTATTATTTTACAATCGGATTTTCTAATAAAATTATAAGTCAATTTAATTATTATCATGTATAAAAGAATAGACATTATCGTTTAATTATAAATTAAATAATAATTAAATAATGATTCAATAATAAATTAATAGTAAATTAATTAAATAATAATTATTAATTATAAATTAAATACAAAATAATAATTATTAATTATTTTAACTTAATTTTGCTTAACTACAATATTATATAAAGTTAGATTTTAACAGTAAATGTTATTTAACAATCTTATTTTTTTTTGTTTAGTTACATATGGTTTTGTATTACTCTTTGTTACTTTAGAACAAGGGTCTATTGAATTTCACACGTGTCTTTTACGACTTTTCCTCATGGGGTTTTAAGTTCCATGTGGAGAGAAATAGTCCTTGGAATTATTCAAGTACTTTTCTGGGTTCTTGAGAATTCGGTTACAATGTCCTTTTTGTACCGAAATATGTTTTTTATTTTATTTTATTTTCATTTGTAAACAAAACAGAGTTAACTAAAAGATGTTTATTACAACTCCAAAGAGTAAAAGCATTAAATAAATGATTTGAATATTTACTTCGAATATAAAATTTAACTAATTTTAATCATTTAATATTTATTAATTTGAATATTTCACTTTTGAATTCGCGCTCTCATAATAGATAGCGCTCTTATGGCATCGGTAAGTCACCTGCTGGATGCACTAGGTGCATTACAAAACCGATTCGAATTAATGAATGCGATTAGTAATAAAGGAAAAAAGGATACTCCAACGAGATATACATCACCAACTTAAATCTAATCCCAAATCAGTTGACTGTTGGGTATGTAATGGAACATACCCGTTGATTGTTGTTGAAATCAAATTATAGTACTCTCTAAATAATAAATTTTATGCCACTGTTTACAATTATTTTTTATCTACCAGTAGGGAAATTACAGTTTTTATGCACTTAATTACTATGGCTTTCTTTTGAGTGTTTTGTTAATTTATTAATAAATAATACTTTTTATTTTTATAAAGGATACGAAAGTAAGTAAGTTATTCTTAAAGTTATATTGACAACATATAATTCTCGTTACAATTTTTAATTTTAGTGCTTGACAATATATTACAACAATCCTACAATTTGTAAGCAGTTTTTAAGAAAAACTTGACAAAATAATAACTCAATTATATCATAATTATAACTCAGGTAGTTGTGATATGTACTGATAAAAATATTTAAAATTAGATATTACAGTGTTGTCGTTTGAAATTATATCCGATTAATTTTCTGAAAATAATGTTTATATAGAGCAAGTTTATTGACTTGATAGCGATATGTCGTATGCAACCCAATAAAAAAGCTACTTAGAATTGTATACAGTTACCTGCAATTAATATTT
>NW_025402512.1:0-2239 GCF_020080835.1 Cotesia glomerata
AATCCGAACAAAAACAGTTTCAATTGTAAAAATTGCGCCAAGTCCACGTTCATAAAACTCATCTCAATAACATTCGCACTTTAGAAAAATGTTAATACGCGTTTCAATAATTTTTATTCTTTACAAAAAAATGTGAAATACAAAAAAATACCAAGAAACCGTCATCATGTTGAAAAAATTGAAAAAAAATTTGTTGAAAATTTAAAAATTAAAGAAAAAATTTTTATCGTACTTGGCGCGCGTCATTGAGTAACCCAAATTCTTTTTTTCGGACGAATCACAACTCGAGAAAAACAATTTTGCCTGAATATACTTATACATATATATATCAATATAATTATGTATCGTTATATGTAACAATAACTTATATATGTGTATATGGGTTATTATAAGTCAGGGCTGATCCAGATTATATATGATTTTGTATATAAATATACATAGACTGGACATTAATCAAGTATGTACTTAGGTTCAATTTCTATATAAGTCGACATTTGGTTTGTAAATACTTCTATATATAGGTATATATAAGTATATATATATATATATATATATATTAGAGTGGTCCAAAAAAAAACATTTTATTATTTTTTTTTCAAGAGATGCTGCTTTGTCTTAAAAACTTCTCTAAGGTATATAAAAAAATTTCTCTCCAAAGCGCAGCTTTGATATCTCAATTCTTCATGAAGCTCAATGAATTTTTATTTTCGCATTTAAATAACACGTAAAAAAAATTTTATTTACGTTTTCATTTGAGGTAAAACTACGAAAAAAAAAAATTTTTTTTTATGCATTTTTCGTCAATTATTCTTTGTAGGAAATTTAATTCTCTACAAAAAATACTGAGGTAGTTTTTCGTTATCCTAACAAGTAAAAAGTTATTAAGCTTTAAATACTCGCAATAAAGAAAATTTAATCGAATATGATTTTAGAATCCACGTTGTATCACATTTTCTGTTTCAAAGTATTTGATTATGTAATTTATATTTTCTTAAAAACATGGTATACAGTCTGATATCGGTAATTCAGTTTGGACCAGTGACAACAAATGACAATTTAATATATCGGCTTGTTTATTTGAACCACATGTAAAATGCACTGAAGGAGATTACCAGACTTTGTTAATACTCTAACCACTGCTTAAAAAAATTAAACTAGATAATTTACTTTTAGCACTCTCTTGCGGCCTACATGAAGATATATAGTAAATTAAATTTTTGTTGATAATTAGTTTTTACCCTAACCTGGCTGCATTTTAATAATTATGTCTTATAAGTAATATAAACCAATATAAGAAATAACCAAAAATTAAATAAGTCTCATAGATTATATTGGTTGTATGTTTATTAGCAATTTCTTTATAGTCAAGCTTATTTACTTAAATAATGTGATGACTCCTGAGATAAAACAGTTTTACGCACGAACTCTACCTGTTTATTTATCATTTTTTTTTTCAAAAGATTGAATTTAAAAATAAAGAATCAATTCTGACGAAAAGGACTTTTATTTACGTTCTCCTGCAAAGTTTCATGATTTTTCATTCGGTCAAAAAAGCGTCCCAGCATCGTGTTCAAAAGTTTAAATATTCACTTGTCCTACATGTTTTTAAATAAAAAAATTGAAATTCAGTATACATCCAGAAGGACTAGCTTGCTCTTGATTCATATTCCGTAATGAAATTCAAGTTCAATTTTAAAAAAATCATTGCTCATAGGAAAAAATATCCAAATTGTAATGAGAAAAATTATTCATAATTCACAGTTAATACTTCACCAAAAGACATGTGGTAAGTATATTAAAGAAGCAGTCTACTTTGACAGAATTTTGAAATAAATACATGCAGTTACCAAAAAGTTTTCGAAAAAGATGCTTTGAAACTATCTTCGTTCAAATTTTCTTTTGTGCGAGTATTTAAAAGCTCAATTACTTTTTACCCGTTAAGATTACGAAGAAACTACCTCAGTACTTTTTTGTAGAGAATTAAATTTCCTACAAGAATAATTGACGAAAAATGCATAAAAAAATTTTTTTCGTAGTTTTATCGGATGAAAACGTAAATAAAATTTTTTTACGTGTTATTTACATGGGAAAATAAAAATTCATTGAGCTTCATGAAGAATTGAGATATCAAGCTGCACTTTGAAGGAAATTTTTTTTATACCTTAGAAAAGCTTTTAAGATGATAGGCAAAAAACTTTTTTTTTTTGGACCACTCTAGTATATACATATATATATATAT
>NW_025402513.1:0-2239 GCF_020080835.1 Cotesia glomerata
AGGTATCTCGTCGCCAAAGTCCATGGCTGACTCATGATTTAAAATTGGAATTGCGTCATCGTGATGTCATTTACAAGCGTGCTCGCAGAACGGGTGACCAAGAGTCTACTCGAACGGTACTTGAAACTTTTGAAAGGATTTAAAAATCAAGTTAAATAATGCTCAATGATCCCTACTTCCAAGAATGTTTTGAACGATGAATCGCTAGATCAACCTATTTGGATGAAACTGAAGCGTTTGGGTATTGTAAAGTGCAAACAATCATCACCGCTTGGTCATTTCAGTGCGGATTACTTAAACATTGCCTTACTCTAAAGTACTAACTAAACACACTTCTTGTAGTCGAGACTTTGTAGAAAATCTACCTCTTCGTATATAAAGAGAGTAAATTGTGTTTTCAACTGGTCAAAAGTGATATTGTTAGATGTAATGCTAAAAGTCTTCATTTGCTCTCTCCAAAATCAACCGGTAAGAGTCCAGATGGTTTTAGATCTAAAATGAAAACCATTGATCATCTTCCCGCAAGTGTCACTTTTTCTTACTGCCATCTTCAACCTCTCACTTGACACAGGCATTTTCCCGGACGTTTGGAAGGCTGTTTTGTGTACCACTAAATAAAGTCACCCCACCGAAGTCTGCGTCTGATACTCGTCCTATCGCCAACCTATCACATCTAGCGAAAGTCTTCGAACGCTTTTTATTGTAAATCAACTTGTCACCCATCTCGAAGGTAATAACTTGTTAGATGATCATCAATCTGGTTTTCGTAAGCATCATATCACCCAGGCTGCATTGCTTAGATTACCTGAAGATATTCGTCGTTCTATTGATAATGATGACCTCACGTTTCTTTCTCATCTTGTTCGTCGATTTCACCAAGGCCTTTTGACTCATTGGATCCTAAAGTCCTCCTTGCTGCTTTTATATGAAATGGGTTTCTCACTAGAAACAATCATGTGGTTCCATTCTTACCTCACAGGCAGATCACAGGTCTGTCATTGACTCTTCAAATGTAGCATCCAGCTCTATGGCACCACCTCTGGTGTTCCGCAAGGTTCCATTCTAGGTCCAATCCTATTTTTAAGTACTATTAATGGTGTAGTCAAGCGACTGAGATATTATGAAGCATGCCAGTGCTCTTTGCAGACGACAAATGGATCTATCTTCACTTCAAACTCTTCAATTTCAGATGATGCTGCTGCTAGACTTACGGTTGATGCTCCAAGCTGTGGCGAACTGGGCCAAAAGAGAACAACCTAGAGATAAATTATCAGAAAACCAAAGTAATGATACTGGGCAGCAACCGTAAGCTCAAAGACACCTTGAAGGCTGTGAATTACCAAGAAATCTATATTGATGGAAATAATATTCCATATGTAAATTCAACGAAAACACTTGGGATTACAGTTGGCGAATAATCTTTCATGGGATTCCCATATTTGCTCAAATCTCGAAAAGTTTATGCAACGCTTAATAGTCTGAAGTACAGAAGAAACATTCTCTCCACGCAATGTCACCAAAACTGCTGGTTATGGCTACCATCCTACCTATCATTGATTATTGCTCTGTAGTTTGTCTGGATATGCCTATTAAACTAGATGTTAAACTGCGGCGTTTACAGTAAACAGTTCTATTCGATTTATTTTTAATTTAAAGAGGGATCAGCACATAACACCTTATCGTCGCAAAGTAAACTGGCTGCCTGTTAAATCACGTAGATTTTATTCCATAGCTTGCTTGCTCTTCAAATTATTTGAGACACAGTCAACAAGAAATTTTGCATGATCTCTTCCATGAAGTTGATGCTGATGTGAGACAATCTAGTAGACTGTTAGCGAAGAATAATAATGTCGCTTTTAAAATGCCAAACTTCTCTACCACTGTCTTTGAGCATTCATTCGTCGTAACTGCTATTCGAACTTGGCAAGATTTACCAGCTGACATCATAAACTCGCAATCCATTGAAATCTTCAAAAATAAAGCTTTTACCTACTTTGTTAATCTTGAAACTTAAAGTTAAAAAATTTGTTTCTTTGCTTAGTAATATATAGATCTATTAATGTAGTCTAAAAATTTGAAACTATAACTTATTATCTAGTTGTTTATTAAAATCGTAAATTAATACTTTTATTTCTAATTTCAAAATTATTGTCTAACCATTATTACTTATGTTGATCTTGTTAATATAAATTTTTTGCCATTTGGCTGTTAGCCCTGGCATATATATTTAATAAATAAA
>NW_025402514.1:0-2238 GCF_020080835.1 Cotesia glomerata
GGGCCGAGAATTTAGCTTCTTTAAAAAGAGAGAGAGACAGAAGATAGGCGTAGCCAAGCGTTCTGATTGGTCGTAATAAATAACATCTGTTTTTTGTTTATCTTATTAAGTGAAGATACAGCAGCTTGAACCAAAACAAAAATTTAGATTGCTAATCCAATATGAAAATATAAAAAATATGTCAAAAAAAAAGCAAGGTTAGTTTGCAGATGTGAAAGGTGCTTTGTAAGCAACTGAAGTCACCGTACTTTGCTCAGATAAATAAAGAAAGAAAAAATTTTGAAAACACCGTGTTGTAACTAAAATGTCATTTAATGAAATGAATAAAGTGAACAGTGACAAGCTGGCGATTTCGCTGGAGATCGCGTAAAAGGAATTGCTCCCGGTCTCACTGAGTAATTTTTGCTGGAGATCGCACTGACGGTCTTTTAAGGTCTCGCTGGAGGATCACGCTAGAAATCTTGCTGACAGGTGCTCGCTGGAGAATCACGCTGATAGTTTTCTAGAAGGGTCTCGCTGGTCTAGGCATCACTGGAGATCGTTTTGCTGGGAGTTGTGCTAATGAGGTATGGCTGCCGGTGCTCGCTCGTAATTTTTGCTAGCGATCACAGTGACCGGTTCCGCTCGAGAATCACGCATGGACGGTCTTTCTGGGAGGTCTCGCTGGAGATCACGCTGATGGTCTCGCTTTGGAGGTCGTTTCATGCTTAGAAGTTGTGCTAATGGTATTGCTGCCGAGTGCTCGCTGGTAATTTTGCTAACGATCACGGTGATGACATATCGCTGGAGATTACGCCCCGGTTGACAGTCATTCTGAGAGGAGTCCCGCTGGAGATCACGCTGACAATCTTTCTGGATGTCTCGCTGGTGATTACGCTGGACGGTTTCTGGGAGTCTCGCGAAGGAGAATCACGCTGACACGATCTCGCTGGAGAAGATCATGCTGACGATCATTCTGGAGGAGGTCTCGCTGGAGATCACGCTGACGGTGCTCTCTATAGAGGTTTCGCTGGAGAATCACGCTGACGATTTCCAGCTGGTGATCACTTTCCCAGAAAAACCGTCAACGCTAATCACCAGCGAGACACTCCAGAAAAATCAAATCAGCGTGATCTTCAGCTTGAGATCGTCAGCGTGATCTCCTGTGAAGCCTCTAGAGAAGACCGTCAGCGTGACCTCTCCAGCGAGACAGCTTCAGAAAATGCAGTCGCGTGATGCTCCGGCAAGACTCCCAGAGAAAAACCGTCGAGAGATGTAATCACCAGCGAGATCTCCAAAAGACGTCGTCAGCGTGATTTCCAGCGAAGACTTCCAAAAGATCGTCAGCGTGATCTCCAGCGAGACTCCCAGAAAAACCGTCCAACGTAATCACCAGCGAGACCTCTAGAATGATTGTCCAGCAGTGATGCTCCAGCGGGACTCTCAGGAATGAGCTGTCAGCGTAATCTCAACGATCCCATCACACCGTGATCGCTAGCAAAATTACCAGCTTGAAGACTGGCAGCAATACCATTAGCACAACTTCTAGCAGAAACGACCTCCAGCGAAGACCATCAGCGTGATCTCTAGCGAGACACTCCAGAAAGACCGTCAGCGTGATCTCGAGAAACGAGGGAAACCGTCACTGTGATCGCTAGCAAGAATTACGAGCAGAGACCGGCAGCCATACCATTAGCACAACTCCCAGCAAAACGACTTCCAGTGATACCGACAGCAGGAGACACTCTAGAAAAACTATCGGCGTGATCTCCAGTGAGACCAGTCAGCAAGATTTCTAGCGGCTGACCTCCAGCAGGAAGACCTTTAAAAAAGAACCGTCAGTGCGATCTCCAGCAAAATTACCAGTGAGACCGGGAGCAATTCCTTTACACGATCTCCCAGCTTAAAATCGCCCAGCTTGTCACTGTTCACTTTTTATTCATTTCATTAAACATTTTAGTTACAACACGGTGTTTCAGAATTCTCTTCTTTATTTATCTGAGCAGCACAGAACTTGTGATTTGTTTACAAAGCTTACCTTCACATCTGCACACTAACCTGTTTTTTTTTTTTTGACATATTTTTTATATATATTCATGTTGGATTAGCTTAATCTAAATTTTTATTTTTTATTCAAGCTGCTGTCTTCAATTAATATCGATGAGAAATCAATAAACAATTCATTTATTACGACCAATCAGGAACAGCTTGGCTACGCCTATCTTCTGTCTCTCTCTTTAAAAAACTAAATTCTCGGCC
>NW_025402515.1:0-2238 GCF_020080835.1 Cotesia glomerata
TACACAAGTATTGCATATCTAACTGCTGACAGCATATCCAATGAAATGATTGACAACGCACAAATTTTATTAAATAAATTCGTCCATGATTTTGAAACACTCTATGGACTTCAAAATTGCTCTATCAATGTGCATTCACTCCTTCATTTACCGGAATTGGTTCGTAGGATTGGACCTTTATGGTCGAATTCTTGCTACGTGTTCGAAGATTAAAATGGACAGTTTTTAAAATTAATTCATGGTACGAGGCATATTGATTCGCAAATCGCAAGCACACACGGTCAGGTTCTTCGAATGCAACAATATCAAGAACAATTACCTGATGGACCTGTAAGAGATTTTATTTTTTCTAGGAAATATGGAGTAAAAATTTGTGGAAAGTTATTTAGACATTGTTATAGTGTTGGGACATATAGCTATTTCGATGACTTTCCGCAGTTTTTACATCGTGCAGTACATCATTTATTACCCATCCGAAACATCAAGAAATATTATCGATTATTAAAGGACGGTAAATTGTATATCTCAAAAGAGAGAGAGAGAGAGAGAGAGAGAGAGAGAGAGAGAGAGAGAGAGAGAGAGAGAGAGAGAGAGAGAGAGAAAGAGAGAGAGATAAATATTCACGTGATTTTAAGACAATATCATCTGATGTGCAGTATATTTATAATACGGGTACACCTCGTTTTGGCAGGATTTATTGCTTTACTAAAATTACAGAGTGTGAATGTTTAACTGCATGACATTGCAACGGCATTCATCATGCAATAATTGAGAAGTTCGAATTTAATAATGCATTTCAATTATCATACAATAATATAAAAATACCATATTTGTATGAGTTCTGGACAACTGAAGAATACGTAGCTGTTCCCGTGCAGTTTTTAAAGTCTGTGTGCATTTCTATGGAAGTAGATAATCGATCATTCATAGCTATACCAGTTAATACTACGGAGTTGGAGTGATGAATTATTCTTTGTAATGATAAAAAGCAATGAATGGTGTCATTTATTTTGTATGTTGAGATTATTTGAAGTTTTTCTATCAATTATACTTTTATGCGGTTAATTTTTTATTTATTGGCTACTTATTGACAATTACAATGTCCAATTTTATTCGAGTAAGTTAAATATTAAAAATTCTTTATTAAATAAGCGATTTTTATTGTACACAGAAAGAAAAATTTCTTGACTGAAGAAAAAAATTCTTGGCTCAAGAAAATTTTCAGGTGCTTGAAGGAAGACCAAATTTGTGATGGCCGAAGTAAAAATTTTTCCTCGAAATTCTATTCTTGGTGGAAGTGATTTTTTCTAAATTCAAATTATCATAAATACTTGATATAATAAATTTTTCTTTTTGATCAAGATTTTTAGATACTTTTAAGATACTCAGGGAAGCAGCGCCACTTACTTTAGCTTAGAAAAAAATTTTCTCACCTTGAGAAAATTTTTCTCTTCAATATTTGATACACATTTTATATTATTTTAGTGTGCAATTATACATATTGAATGAAAAAAAAAATGATTCAATATTATTTGATCTTCCCATTTGACATGTTAACCAATATTAATGAAAATTTACTTCTATCTTTATATTTATTTTTTTGGAGCAAAAGAGAAATTTTCTCAAGACAAAAAAAATTACTTCTCTCAAGAACTAAATTTTTTGGAGCAAAAGACTGAATTTTCACAAAACAACAAGATTTTCTTGACTTAAATAAATTTTTTTAGATAGAGATACGTATTTTTTAAAGCAAGAAAATTAATTTTGTTAGGATAAGTGAAATTTTTTGTCAAAAAAAAAATTTTTTTTCGCTCAAGAAAATAATTAGGAAGAAAAATATTTTGTTCTCTCAAGTGAGCCTTTTTTTCTGTAAAGTCATTGATTTACAAATTCAAGCTATTCGTATAATTCAATGATAATTTTTTTTATCTCGAAATCATTTCTTTATTTTCCTTTTTATTAAAAGAAATATATATATATATATATGTTGTTCTTATTAGGGTGATTTTTTTTTTTACTTTATTTTTTTTTTTTTCGGTCCCATCGTGAATTCTTGTTAGAAATACCCAAAAAAAAATTCCCTAAAGTTTGAGCTCTTAATATTAATTAACGTCCTCGACCAAGGCATGTGAATATTTTCCATTGAAAATACACAAAAACTTTGATTTTCAATATTTGAATTTTAAAAGCTCAGCGGCATTTCATGGGATCACTTCGATCGAAGATGGTTTTTTCTTA
>NW_025402516.1:0-2238 GCF_020080835.1 Cotesia glomerata
AGCGATACGACGACAGTTTTCCGGGCTGAGAGTTTAGGGTGGGTCCGATAATTGAAACAGTAGGGGGACAATGTATCCAATTAGCTCTCTAGTTTGGGACTTCCACCCTCTCTCTAAATGTTCCGGGAAACTAGCTGTGCATCGACTATCTTGTGTGTTATCTCTTACAAGGGTATAGGTATGTTCCTAAAGTTAGTGGTATATACATCTGTCCATGTATAGGCACATCAATACACACACAAACACATTTATTCTTATGCGCACAATATTTTATGTTCTATTTGAAACTATTTTGTTACATTATTTCCTAAATTTATTCAGTACGTTGATTTTTCAAACATCTTCACTTTATAAAAAAAAAATAATTCATCTTTTAGCTTAAATCCTTTTATTCTTATATAATATATCTTAAATCTCCCTTATTACTTTATTTTACCTTCAGTATTTAATAACTATATTTGTTGAGTTTATTGTTAACTCTCATATTTTTAAAGACTTTCAATTATTCTGAATTAAACAGTCGTATTAAATATTTCTTAAATTATTCGTTGTACTATTAATATTTCTAGTTGATATTCTCTAAAATTATTTTATGTGATACTCAAAAATTCTTTATAATTCCATTCAACGTGGCTCATGCAGGCGACTGTTATCTAAAATCATTGTTTGCATTGCGCCGACCGTAGTTTCAAACACGTTTTGAACTACCTAAATACTCACGTTGAGTCATAAGGAAAATAAATTTTACTGTAATAATATTTAAACGGAAATAACTGAGAGATAAAAATAAACAAGAAAATATAAAAAATAATGAAAATTAAAAAAATGTCTAGGACATAACAAAAGTATAATTAGGGCCAGGATTTTTGCTTGTGTTTTGAAATGCATTTAGTTTTAATTCTATGAAATTATAACAAAATATAAGTTTTATAAAAATTTTTCAAAAAAAAGTAAAAAATTGAAATTTTATGAAAACAGTGTCTCTTATAATTTTTTTCATACAACCAATATTTCGCATTGACATTTCAAAATAAAGATTCATAATGGTTGAGTTTGGGGAAACCATGAAACTCTTAATTGTTCACCATTACATTTTTTAATAAAATTAAATTAAAATTACATTTTATAAGATCAACAACATTTTCGATATAAATAAAAAAAAGTATACTTACAACACAAAATCCGTTTTTATTGGAAGCTCGTGTCACGTAAGTTGAGTACTTTTGAGGTTATAAAATCACTTGATTAACTAATCAAAATAAAATACACTCAAAATTGGATAATTTAATTATTATTGATAAAATAGGAATGATCAAAAGTTAATATGAGAGTTACACTGAGATAGCAAAATAATAATGGTCAACGTTACTACTACACTTGATGCATAAACAATAATGATGACCGACAACTGTGTAGGGGAGTGAGAAAGAAAGGAGACCGGCTTCTGTTCTCATCCTTACTCCGTGTTGTTTACTGGGTCAGAAGTGACACCCAGACATCTGGCGGGGATAATTAATTAAATGACGATTGATCAGCTTCGATCGGAGAGGAAAAAAAATGACAACAATAAAATGGGCGCATTAAAAAATAAGGGTTGATCGTAGAAAGGTGAAAATTGAGGATTGTATGTATTTTTGTATGTTGTATCATAAAAAAATAGAAATTAAAAATTTTGTCTAAAAAATAAAAAAAAAAATTTAGGGGTGGACTACCCCTAACATTTAGGGGGATGAAAAATAGATGTTGGCCGATTCTCATAGATACCGGATAAGCACAAAAAATTTCATCAAAATCGGTCAAGCCGTTTCGGAGGAGTATGGCAACGAAAACTGTAACACGCATCTCTTATATATTAGATACAGTCTTGTAGTTTTCGTTTTATTAATTGTAATTAAACGACACTGAATTAATTAACCATTCGCATTCAGTGACCCACAATCGTCGATTAAAATTAAAAAAAAAAATTTTTAACTCAAATAATTGATTTTTTTCACAAGTTACAGTGTTTCCGGGTTTCATACATGACGGACAGGCAAAATTGACCTATTTTGATGTTTTTTTCCGTTTCTATTGCAGCAAATCAATTTTGAGAAAGTAAGAATTACACCTCCATTAAATTATTCCCGACAATAGTATGCAAAATATCTTGATTCCGTGAACTAACAAGGTTATAATACTAAAATAGTTGCTTAAATGAGGCGAAAAATTTGTCGATCGTAAAGCACTCTCTGATGCTTC
>NW_025402517.1:0-2238 GCF_020080835.1 Cotesia glomerata
CCTGATTAAAATTATTGATTGAAAACAATTGAAAAAAATTTTGAATTGATTTTAATTTTTTACATAAAATTGAAAAATATTGACTGAAATTGAGACATTCGAGGTGAATTTTTTCAATAATTAGAAGCCAAATAAGAAACTATTCAAAAATTCAAAACTTCTTTAATTTCAATTGCTTTAGATTTAAAACATCGAATTGAAAAATATTCAAAACAATTCAAACCAAAAAAATTGAATCTTGCTCAACATTTACTAGTAAAATTGAAAATTATTGAAAAATGATAAAAATTTTATGGTTCCCAATTACTTTGAATACTGAGTGAATATGAGTCTTTCAGTTTCACGATTTTATGAATAATTCAAGCAAATTAAAAAAACTCCGAAGAATTGGTGTTTTCTATTTCTTCCAACAAGTTAATATATTTTTAATTTGTGATTTTATCAGTATTCAATCGAATTTAAAAGAAATTCGATTGATTGTATTGTTTTCTATTTTTCCTAACAAATAAACTAGTTATTGAATTTACGAGTTTATGACTAATTCATAGAAATTTAAAACAAACTCGAAAAGTTGAATTGTTTTCTATTTCTTCCAACAAATTAATATATTATTTAATTTGTGATTTTAGTCAGTATTCAATCGATTTTAAAGAAATTCGATTGATTGTATTATTTTCTAATTTTCCCAGCAAATAAATGGATTATTCAGTATTTAAGATTTTTATGAATGAAATACAAAGCGAGTTCAAAACTTCAAAGTATTTTCTATTTCTTCCAATAAATAAATAAATTTTTCAATTTACTATTATTTTTAGCGAATAATTCAAACAAATTTGGACAGATTCAAAACTTCTAATTATTTTTTATTTCTTCCGACAAAGAAATAAATTTTTTAATTTACGATATTTATGAAAATTTCAAGCGAATCTAAACAAATTTAAGATATTGAATTGTTTTCTATTTTCCACAATTAATAAATAAGTCATAGAAATTGAGGGTTCTTTGAATAATTTCAATATTACATTGGAATAGATTGTAAATTTTAAATTTATATTAATAACTTTCTGTGATACATAAATTAATATTAAGAGTTGTAATCAAGCACAAACATTCAATAGTTTTTAATTTAAAATATATGAAATAAATTCAAAGAATAAAATAAATTAGTTGTAGCTAAACATAAATAATTCAATAATAAAAAAATCATTCTGATAATTCATCACTCTCGCTCCCAGCTGGGTATCGCAAAAGTCGATATTTATTTTGATTCTTAGTAACATCTTTTATTTGATCATGCTCTTCTTCATCTTCGGTTTTACCATCTTCTTTTTCATTGTCAGAACTGCCTTTGTCTTCATAATTGTCAATAATTTATGATAGTGAACGGTATTCGAATGATGAATTTATTCAGACAAAAAATCAAGAAAACAATACTGTGTTAACATTAAATGTAAACCTCGATGGTGCCCCTCTATTTAAAAGCGGAAAACATAGCTTTTGGCCAATTCAATGCATTATTAACGTAATCCCTCAAAAGCTCCGCCATAAATATATGCTTTTAGCTGGATTATGGTACACATCGATTGAACCAAAAGCTGATTTCATGAATTTGTATTTGGATACATTTATAAAGCAAATTCAAAAGCTGACAGCCAAAGGTTTACAAATTATTTCTAAAAGCGGAAGTATTAAAACCTACTTTGTGAAAATTTTTGCTTTTCCTGTGGATTCAGTAGCTCGGCCTGTGTTGCAAAACAGACTGCAATTTAACGGATTCTTCGGCTGTAGTTGGTGCTATCAGCGTGGAACAACGACTTCGAAGGTGATGAAATATCCATTAACAGCTGATATTCCAAAGGATCGAGATCATAACAGCTATCTAAAGGACGTAGAAAAGCACAAAAAAGACATTCAGAAGCTCCGAAAAACAAAAAAAAACGAAAAATACACAGTTCATGGTATTAAAGGTTCTAGTATTCTGTCTTCACTTCCGGAGTTTGATTGTGTTTGGGGATATCCTCACGATTACATGCATGGAGTGCTACTAGGTGTGGAGCGTCAACTCTGGAACAAGTGGAGCAAAAAATTTTTATCACCGGACCAAAGAAAATTAATTAATGCTCGGTTAACGAATATCAAGCCAACTAACGAGATTCATCGAACTCCACGAATATTGATCAAAAAACAATCATGGAAAGCAACAGAATGGCGTTCTTGGTTATTGTTTTATAGCATCCC
>NW_025402518.1:0-2235 GCF_020080835.1 Cotesia glomerata
CGTTCTTAGATTTTATATTTTCTTTGGATTAAAAAAATAATCGAGGTAAAATTAGAATTGAAAGCTTAAATTTTGATGAAATTATTTGTTTAGTATATGGAACTATTGCTATATATTGCTGGAGGGCCTGGCTAACAATTTTTGAATTTGACAAAACTAATAATTTTTGTAAAATTAAATTTTTTTTCAAGTTCCTATTATTTCATCCGAAAAATACTATATATTAAAAGATTGTTAATCATTGGAGTTACAGACTCTTAGATAGAGAAAGAGAATGTTTTATGGTTATCATAAAATACCCACTGAAGTAAAAAAAAATATATAGAATTCTATATGATTCATATATAATTGTATATGAATTATATATACATCTATATAATTATAAATGAATTACATATGCTTCTATATAATTAGATATGAATCATATATAATGATGTATAGTTTATTTACTCGGGTATGCCTTTATATGAGTACATAAGACTACTTATGTGCTGGTAAGGGTATGAGTATATCAGACTATATGAATCCATATCAAGTTATACCAACCCTGATCGAGGACTTTTTTTTTCAAGTTTATCAAAGTATATATTGTGATGCACCTAGTGCATCTAGCAGGTGGCGCTACCTGTTATTAGAGCGCTATCTATTATGAGAGCGCGAATTCAAATAAAATATTCGAATAGTAAATATTAAATGATTAAAATTAGTTCAATTTTATATTCGAAGTAAATATTCAAATCATTCATTTAATGCTTTCACTCTTACCAATTGTAACAAACATCTTTTAGTTAACTCTGTTTCATTTACAAAAGAAAATAAAATAGAAAAAAAAAATTAGGAAAACGGTTGACCCTAAAGGCCATCCCTGCAACTTCCCGCTAATTCCGTTAATACCTGGCCGCTTTTTTGAGCTCTTCGAGCTCAAAAGTACAATCTGTGTGTTGTTTTAAGCTCTCCGAGCTCAAAAAGATACCTTTTCTATGCTTTTGAGCTCTTTGGACTCAAAAGTCTGATAGAAGTTTCATGGAACACTATTTTTTGAATGTTCATACCGCAATAACTTTTGAATGAATGAACCGATTTTTACGCGGTTGGCGGCATTCTACGTAGTTTTTTAACCATTAAAACTAATATCTAAGTTTCAATTGGTCACACTAGAAATTTCGGGTAACTCTGAAAAACACTTTTCGGTTTTCTTTCGTTCACGATATCTCTCGAACGAATCAACCGATTTTGACCAGCTTGGTGGCAATCGACGTGGTTTTATGATGTTAAGAGCTGATTAGTTTTGGAATCGATCGCGGTAGAAGCTGTTTGAAAGATATTCCAAAAAGTGTCGAAGTTATGTTGAAAAATCCTTATTTCCAAATATTTTCGTCGAGGATATCTCTCGAACTAATCAACCGATTTCCACGTTTTTGGCGGCAATCGACGCGGTTTTTAACTTCTGAAATTATTCTATATCATCAAAAAACGATCCGAGAAGAAATGACGAAGTTATGTGAAAAAACACTTTTTTTCGGTTTTTTTCGGTTTTCTTTTCGTTCACGCTATCTCTCGAACGAATCAACCGATTTTGATCGAGGTTGGACGCCGGATCGGCGTGGTTTTCAAGCTTAAGCGGCGGATTAGTTTTTGAAGATTGATCGATAGAGCCGTTTAAAAAGATATTCCAAAAACTACTTTTCAAAAATGATTTTTCTTATTTTTTTAAGATTTTTCAAGATTTCTTTAAATCTATCGGATCCGAATCGGTTCCAAATTCTCAGGAAATCTAAGTTCAGCGTAGCCCTTGCGAATCGCACCAACCGCGATGGAATCGGTTCAACCGTTCAAAGGTTGTGCGCGAGTCACATAGTCACACACACACACACACACACACACACACACACACACACATACATACATACAGACATGGTGACAACATCGCGGGGGTAGTCAGGGAAGCTTCCTGTGACCTTCAAACGTCGAGATCTGATGAAAACTCGATTTTTGCCAAACGGGGTAAAAACAATAACTTCCCGATTTTTGAAAATCTGAGATTTTTAGCGGGAAGTTAAAAATACATATTTCGGTACAAAAGGACATTGTAACCGGATTCTCAGAACTCATAAAAAGTACTTGAGTAATTCCAGGACTATTTCTCGCGACATCGAACTTAAAACCCTATGAGGAAAAGTCGTAAAAGACACGTGTGAAATTCAATAGAGCCTTGTTCTGAAGTAAGAGATTGAT